>NW_028270175.1:1078489-1288489 GCF_037043375.1 Chiloscyllium plagiosum
GGTTTGGGGGGGGGAAGGGGTTTGGGGGGGGGAAGGGGTTTGGGGGGGGGGGAGAAGGGGTTGGGGGGGGGAGAAGGGGTTGGGGGGGGGAAGGGGTTGGGGGGGGGGGGAAGGGGTTGGGGGGGGAAGGGGTTGGGGGGGGGGGAGAAGGGGTTGGGGGGGGGGAAGGGGTTGGGGGGGGGGGGAAGGGGTTGGGGGGGGGGGAAGGGGTTGGGGGGGGGGGGGGGAGAAGGGGTTGGGGGGGGGGAGAAGGGGTTGGGGGGGGGGAGAAGGGATTGGGGGGGGGGAGAAGGGATTGGGGGGGGGGGAAGGGATTGGGGGGGGGGAAGGGATTGGGGGGGGGGGGGGAGGGATTGGGGGGGGGAAGGGGTTGGGGGGGGGGGGAAGGGGTGGGGGGGGGGGGAAGGGGTGGGGGGGGGGGAAGGGGTGGGGGGGGGGGGAAGGGGTGGGGGGGGGGGGAAGGGGTGGGGGGGGGGGAAGGGGTGGGGGGGGGGGGAAGGGGTGGGGGGGGGGGGGGAAGGGGTGGGGGGGGGGGGAAGGGGTGGGGGGGGGGGGAAGGGGTTGGGGGGGGGGGGAAGGGGTTGGGGGGGGGGGGAAGGGGTTGGGGGGGGGGGAAGGGGTGGGGGGGGGGGGAAGGGGTGGGGGGGGGGGAAGGGGTGGGGGGGGGGAAGGGGTTGGGGGGGGGGAAGGGGTTGGGGGGGGAAGGGGTTGGGGGGGGAAGGGGTTGGGGGGGGAAGGGGTTGGGGGGGGGAAGGGGTGGGGGGGGAAGGGGTTGGGGGGGAGAAGGGGTTTGGGGGGGAGGGGTTGGGGGGAAGGGGTTTGGGGGGGAAGGGGTTTGGGGGGAAGGGTTGGGGGGGAAGGGGTTTGGGGGGGGGAAGGGGTTTGGGGGGGGGAAGGGGTTTGGGGGGGGAAGGGGTTTGGGGGGGGAAGGGGTTTGGGGGGGGGAAGGGGTTTGGGGGGGAGAAGGGGTTTGGGGGGGAGAAGGGGTTTGGGGGGGAGAAGGGGTTTGGGGGGAGAGGAGCGTGAGGGTGGTGTGGGGGGGGGGAGGAGTGTGAGGGGAGGTGGGGGGGGAGGAGTGTGAGGGGAGGGAGGAGTGTGAGGGGGGTGGGGGGGGAGGAGTGTGAGGGGGGTGGGGGGGGAGGAGTGTGAGGGGGGGTGGGGGGGAGGAGTGTGAGGGGGGGGTGGGGGGGGAGGAGTGTGAGGGGGGGAGGAGTGTGAGGGGGGGTGGGGGGGAGGAGTGTGAGGGGGGGTGGGGGGGGAGGTGTGAGAGGGGGGGAGGAGTGTGAGGGGGGGTGGGGGGGGAGGAGTGTGAGGGGGGGTGGGGGGGGAGGAGTGTGAGGGGGGGTGGGGGGGAGGAGTGAGGGGGGGGTGGGGGGGAGGAGTGTGAGGGGGGTGTGGGGGGAGGAGTGTGAGGGGGGGTGTGGGGGGAGGAGTGTGAGGGGGGTGTGGGGGGAGGAGTGTGAGGGGGGTGTGGGGGGAGGAGTGTGAGGGGGGTGTGGGGGGAGGAGTGTGAGGGGGGTGTGGGGGAGGAGTGTGAGGGGGGTGTGGGGGGAGGAGTGTGAGGGGGGTGTGGGGGGAGGAGTGTGAGGGGGGTGTGGGGGGAGGAGTGTGAGGGGGGTGTGGGGGGAGGAGTGTGAGGGGGGTGTGGGGGGAGGAGTGTGAGGGGGGTGTGGGGGGAGGAGTGTGAGGGGGGTGTGGGGGGAGGAGTGTGAGGGGGGTGTGGGGGGAGGAGTGTGAGGGGGGTGTGGGGGGAGGAGTGTGAGGGGGGTGTGGGGGGGAGGAGTGTGAGGGGGGTGTGGGGGGAGGAGTGTGAGGGGGGTGTGGGGGGAGGAGTGTGAGGGGGGTGTGGGGGGAGGAGTGTGAGGGGGGTGTGGGGGGAGGAGTGTGAGGGGGGTGTGGGGGGAGGAGTGTGAGGGGGGTGTGGGGGGAGGAGTGTGAGGGGGGTGTGGGGGGAGGAGTGTGAGGGGGGTGTGGGGGGAGGAGTGTGAGGGGGGTGTGGGGGGAGGAGTGTGAGGGGGGTGTGGGGGGAGGAGTGTGAGGGGGATGTGGGGGGAGGAGTGTGAGGGGGGTGTGGGGGGGGAGGAGTGTGAGGGGGGTGTGGGGGGGGAGGAGTGTGAGGGGGGTGTGGGGGGGAGGAGTGTGAGGGGGGTGTGGGGGGGAGGAGTGTGAGGGGGGTGGGGGGGAGGAGTGTGAGGGGGGGGAGGAGTGTGAGGGGGGGTGGGGGGGGAGGAGTGTGAGGGGGGGTGGGGGGGAGGTGTGAGAGGGGGGGGAGGAGTGTGAGGGGGGGTGGGGGGGGGAGGAGTGTGAGGGGGGGTGGGGGGGGAGGTGTGAGAGGGGGGGTGGGGGGGAGGTGTGAGAGGGGGGGTGGGGGGAGGTGTGAGAGGGGGGGTGGGGGGGAGGAGTGTGAGGGGGGGTGGGGGGGAGGAGTGTGAGGGGGGGTGGGGGGGGGAGGAGTGTGAGGGGGGGTGGGGGGGGAGGAGTGTGAGGGGGGGTGGGGGGGGAGGAGTGTGAGGGGGGGGTGGGGGGGGGAGGAGTGTGAGGGGGGGGTGGGGGGGGAGGGAGTGTGAGGGGGGGTGGGGGGGGAGGAGTGTGAGGGGGGGTGGGGGGGGGAGGAGTGTGAGGGGGGGTGGGGGGGGGGAGGAGTGTGAGGGGGGGTGGGGGGGAGGAGTGTGAGGGGGGGTGGGGGGGGAGGAGTGTGAGGGGGGGTGGGGGGGGAGGAGTGTGAGGGGGGGTGGGGGGGGAGGAGTGTGAGGGGGGGGTGGGGGGGGAGGAGTGTGAGGGGGGGTGGGGGGGAGGTGTGTGAGGGGGGGAGGAGTGTGAGGGGGGTGGGGGGGGGAGGAGTGTGAGGGGGGGTGGGGGGGGAGGAGTGTGAGGGGGGTGGGGGGGGGAGGAGTGTGAGGGGGGGTGGGGGGGGAGGAGTGTGAGGGGGGGTGGGGGGGGAGGAGTGTGAGGGGGGGTGGGGGGGGAGGAGTGTGAGGGGGGGTGGGTGGGGGGGGAGGTGTGTGAGGGGGGGTGGGGGGGGAGGAGTGTGAGGGGGGGGTGGGGGGGGAGGAGTGTGAGGGGGGGTGGGGGGGGGGAGGTGTGTGAGGGGGGGGAGGAGTGTGAGGGGGGGTGGGGGGGAGGAGTGTGAGGGGGTGGGGGGGAGGAGTGTGAGGGGGGGTGGGGGGGAGGAGTGTGAGGGGGGGTGGGGGGGGAGGAGTGTGAGGGGGGGGTGGGGGGGAGGAGTGTGAGGGGGGGTGGGGGGGGAGGAGTGTGAGGGGGGGGTGGGGGGGAGGAGTGTGAGGGGGGGTGGGGGGGAGGAGTGTGAGGGGGGTGGGGGGGAGGAGTGTGAGGGGGGGTGGGGGGGAGGAGTGTGAGGGGGGTGGGGGGGAGGAGTGTGAGGGGGGTGGGGGGGAGGAGTGTGAGGGGGGTGGGGGGGAGGAGTGTGAGGGGGGGTGGGGGGGAGGAGTGTGAGGGGGGGTGTGGGGGGAGGAGTGTGAGGGGGGGTGGGGGGGAGGAGTGTGAGGGGGGGTGGGGGGGAGGAGTGTGAGGGGGGGGGGGGGGGAGGAGTGTGAGGGGGGGGTGGGGGGGGAGGAGTGGTGAGGGGGGGTGTGGGGGGAGGAGTGTGAGGGGGGGTGTGGGGGGAGGAGTGTGAGGGGGGGTGTGGGGGGAGGAGTGTGAGGGGGGGTGTGGGGGGAGGAGTGTGAGGGGGGGTGTGGGGGGAGGAGTGTGAGGGGGGGTGGGGGGGGAGGAGTGTGAGGGGGGTGGGGGGGGGAGGAGTGTGAGGGGGGGTGGGGGGGGAGGAGTGTGAGGGGGGTGGGGGGGGAGGAGTGTGAGGGGGGGTGGGGGGGGAGGAGTGTGAGGGGGGGTGGGGGGGGGGAGGAGTGTGAGGGGGGTGGGGGGGGAGGAGTGTGAGGGGGTGGGGGGGGAGGAGTGTGAGGTGGGGGGGGGGGGGAGGAGTGTGAGGGGGGTGGGGGGGAGGAGTGAGGGGGGTGGGGGGGGAGGAGTGTGAGGGGGGTGGGGGGGAGGAGTGTGAGGGGGGTGGGGGGGGAGGAGTGTGAGGGGGGTGGGGGGGGAGGAGTGTGAGGGGGGTGGGGGGGGAGGAGTGTGAGGGGGGTGGGGGGGGAGGAGTGTGAGGGGGGTGGGGGGGAGGAGTGTGAGGGGGGTGGGGGGGGGAGGAGTGTGAGGGGGGGTGGGGGGGGAGGAGTGTGAGGGGGGTGGGGGGGGAGGAGTGTGAGGGGGGTGGGGGGGAGGAGTGTGAGGGGGGTGGGGGGGGGAGGAGTGTGAGGGGGGTGGGGGGGGAGGAGTGTGAGGGGGGTGGGGGGGGAGGAGTGTGAGGGGGGTGGGGGGGGTGGGGGGGGGAGGAGTGTGAGGGGGGTGGGGGGGGGAGGAGTGTGAGGGGGGTGGGGGGGGGGAGTGTGAGGGGGGGGGTGGGGGGGGAGGAGTGTGAGGGGGGTGGGGGGGGAGGAGTGTGAGGGGGGTGGGGGGGGGAGGAGTGTGAGGGGGGTGGGGGGGACGAGTGTGAGGGGGGTGGGGGGGACGAGTGTGAGGGGGGTGGGGGGGGACGAGTGTGAGGGGGGGTGGGGGGGGACGAGTGTGAGGGGGGTGGGGGGGACGAGTGTGAGGGGGGTGGGGGGTGAGGGGGGGTGGGGGGGGAGGAGTGTGAGGGGGGGGAGGAGTGAGGGGGGGTGGGGGGAGGAGTGTGAGGGGGGGTGGGGGGGGGGGAGTGTGAGGGGGGGTGGGGGGGGAGGTGTGAGAGGGGGGGTGGGGGGGGAGGAGTGTGAGGGGGGTGGGGGGGGAGGAGTGTGAGGGGGGTGGGGGGGAGGAGTGTGAGGGGGGGTGGGGGGGAGGGGTTTGGGGGGGGTGGGGGGGAGGGGTTTGGGGGGGTGGGGGGGGAGGAGTGTGAGGGGGGGGTGGGGGGGGAGGAGTGTGAGGGGGGGTGGGGGGGAGGAGTGTGAGGGGGGGTGGGGGGGAGGAGTGTGGAGGGGGGGGTGGGGGGGTGGGGGGTGTGAGGGGGGGGTGGGGGGGAGGAGTGTGAGGGGGGGTGGGGGGGAGGAGTGTGAGGGGGGGTGGGGGGGGAGGAGTGTGAGGGGGGGGGGGGGGTGGAGTGTGAGGGGGGGGTGGGGGGGAGGGTGTGAGGGGGGGGTGGGGGGGGGAGGAGTGTGGGGGGGTGGGGGGGGAGTGTGAGGGGGGGTGGGGGGGAGGAGTGTGAGGGGGGTGGGGGGGAGGAGTGTGAGGGGGGTGGGGGGGAGGGTGTGAGGGGGGTGGGGGGGAGGAGTGTGAGGGGGGGGTGGGGGGGGGAGGAGTGTGAGGGGGGTGGGGGGGAGGAGTGTGAGGGGGGGTGGGGGGGAGGAGTGTGAGGGGGGTGGGGGGGAGGAGTGTGAGGGGGGTGGGGGGGAGGAGTGTGAGGGGGGTGGGGGGGAGGAGTGTGAGGGGGTGGGGGGGGGAGGAGTGTGAGGGGGGGTGGGGGGGGAGGAGTGTGAGGGGGGGAGGGGGGGGAGGAGTGTGAGGGGGGGAGGGGGGGGAGGAGTGTGAGGGGGGGAGGGGGGGGAGGAGTGTGAGGGGGGGAGGGGGGGGAGGAGTGTGAGGGGGGGTGGGGGGGGAGGAGTGTGAGGGGGGGAGGGGGGGGAGGAGTGTGAGGGGGGGAGGGGGGGGAGGAGTGTGAGGGGGGGAGGGGGGGGAGGAGTGTGAGGGGGGGTGGGGGGGGAGGAGTGTGAGGGGGGGTGTGAGGGGAGGAGTGTGAGGGGGGGGGGAGGGGGGGAGGAGTGTGAGGGGGGGTGGGGGGGAGGAGTGTGAGGGGGGGTGGGGGGGAGGGGTTTGGGGGGAGGGGGGGGAGGGGTTTGGGGGGAGTGTGGGGGGGGGGGGGGGGGAGTGTGGGGGGGGGGGGGGGAGAAGCGTTTGGGCGGGCGGGCGGCGATGTGGTAACTCTCCCCGCCCCCGGGGGGGACAGCACTCACCGGTCGCCGTCCCCGAGGCCCCTCCTGTGGATCCCCCCGATCCCAGGCTCAGCTGCACCGTCTCCGGGTTCATGGTGAGTGACTGCCGGCGCCTCACCCTCGAACCGCCATCATTGGGCTCCACCGGAAATACCTTCCCTTCCGGTCCCCGGATAAATCCCTCGCACCGGAAACACACAGCCCCAAAACTCGGTTCCGAGTTTAGTTCGTCCCCCAACCATTGACGAAACAACAAATTAAATTAAATCAAATCAAACCAAACCAAACCAACTCCCGCTTCTTTGTGATAGCAGCGTTAAAACTGAGCAGTAAGGTTTCCCCTGCACAAATCAAAGCCAAGTGTCCAAGGAGTCAGGACTGGAATAGGGATAATCTCAAAACCAAAGGGAATCACTCACTGAGGTCCAACTGGTTCATTATGATCAGCTAATGGGAGAAACTATATAAAAGAATGCGGAACATTAACTTCTGAAGGAGCTGCAGGAACTCGTACAGAGAAATATTCAAGAACAGCTTCTTCTCCGATATTATCAAACTTCTGAATGGACCTCTCAAATTTTAAATTTAATGTTGATCTCTCTCTGCACCTTCTCTGCAGCCATAGCATTGTATTCCTAGCTCTGTTCTATTAACCTGATGTACTTTGTAAGGTTTGATCTGCCCGTTCTGCACGTAAAACAAAACTTCTCACAACTTCTCTGCGACCACCTGGTCAGGTCCACCCTCCCATCCTGGCACCCTCCCCTGCCACTGCATGAATTGCAAAACCTGCATCCACACCTCCCCCCTCACCTCCATCCAAGGCCCCAAAGGAGCCTTCCACATCCACCAAAGTTTCACCTGCACATCCACTAATATCATTTATTGTATCCGTTGCTCCCGATGCGGTCTCCTCTACATTGGGGACACTGGATGCCTCCTAGCAGAGCACTTTACGGAACATCTCTGGGACACCCGCACCAATCAACCCCACCGCCTCGTGGCCCAACATTTCAACTCCCCCTCCCACTCTGCCGAGCACATGCAGGTCCTGGGCCTCCTCCACCTCCCCTCCTTCACCACCCGACATCTGGAGGAAGAACACCTCATCTTTCGCCTGGGAACACTTCAACCCCAGGTCATCAATGTGGACTTCACCAGTTTCCTCAATTTCCCTCCCTCCACCTTACACCAGTTCCAAACTTACAGCTCAGCACTATCCTCATGACCTGTCCTACCTGCCTATCTTCCTTTCCACCTATCCACTCCACCTTCCCCTCTGACCTATCACCTCTATCCCCACCTCCATTCACCTATTGTACTCTTTGCTACCTTCTCCCCACCCCTAACCCCCTTCCATTTATCTCTCCACCCTGGAGGCTCCCTGCCTCCATTCCTGATGAAGGGCGTTTGCCCGAAATGTCGATTTTCATGCTGCTCGGACGCTGCCTGACCTGCTGTGCTTTTCCAGCACCACTCTAATCTCGACTCTGGTTTCCAGCATCTGCAGTCCTCACTTTTGCCTAAAACTTCTCACTTTACCTAGGTACATGTGACAATAATAATTGAATTGAATTCAATTCAATTCAAAACAAAACTTCTCACTATACCTAGGTACTTGTGACAATAATAAATTAAATCAAATCATCCGCTTTGGGTTAGGGGTCGACAAATTGCATAAGATTACAGGTTCACGATAACAGTAATAAGCTGATTTATTGATTGATTTATTGTTGTCATATGTACTGAGATACAGTGAAAGGTGTTGTTTTGCAGGTTATACAGGCAGATCGTAGGATACAAAGAACGTCAGTGTAGCACAACACGGTGTTACAACCATAGGGAAGGTGCAGAGAGAGAGAGAGAACAGAATCAACATTTGAGAGGTGTGTTCAAAAGTCTGAAAACTGCGAGGAAGAAGGTGTCCTTGAATCTATTCATTTGTGTTCTTGGGCTTTACAAGAAAGTTATTATGAAATTTTATAAAAGCTTCAAATGGTGTATTTGAATTGAACTGAGTTTATTGTCACGTCACACTGAAAAGCTTTGTCTTGCGAGCAATACAGGCAGATCACACAGTTAGATAGCAAATATAAGTAAATAATAGGTAAACAGCAGCAAAAACCAAAACACAGGTACAGGCGAATGCTAAGAGTTTGTGAATCCATTCAGTATTCTAACAACAGTAGGATAGAAACTGTTTCGAAACTGGCTGGTGAGTGTGTTCAGGCTTCTGTACCTTCTACCTGATGGTTGAGGTTGTAGAAAAACATTGCCAGGGTGGAATGGATCTTTGAGAATGCTGGCAGCCTTTCCTTGACAGCGGGCCTGGTAGATGGATTCTATAGATGGGAGGTTGGCCTTTTTGATTGTCTGGGCCGAGTCTGGTTACTCTCCGTCACTGTCTCCGATCTTGAATTGTACAGTTTCATTCACTTGTGAACATTGCACTGTGTAAAGTGTTGAAACATTCACAAGAATGATCCCATGAATGTGGAACTTCATGGCAGATTGGAATTGTTGAAAATAAGGTTGAGAGGAAATTTGGTACAGGAGTTCAAAATCATGTGGAGTCTTGACAGAGTCTTCCTCTCCGAAGGTTGTGGATTTTTGGAATTCCCTTCCTCAAAGGTAGTGGATGCAGAATCTTTAAATATTTTTAAGGCAGAGGTCGATGAATTCTTGATTATCAAGAGGGTGAAAGATTATCAAATGATACCCAGAAATGTGGAATTGAGATTAAAATCATATCAGTCATGATTTTATTGAATGGCGAAGCAGGCTCAAAGGGGCAACTGGCCAACTCTTGTTCCCTGTTCCTATGTATTCAACATCAGATGGGAGAAGGGTCAAGGACCAAAGCAGAATGATATCAGGTGAATGTAAAGGTACTTTGGGGAAATATTATCACAAAATAAGTGGATAAGGTCTGGAATACACTGCCTGAGAGCACTGGTGGATGGTTCAATCCCGGTTTTCCAAAGGGAGCTGGATAATTATCTAACAAGCTAATCAGTGGTCAAAGTTGATGCTGATACATTGATGTTGAAATCCAGAGGTGGGGGCACGGGGATTGTCCCTGGATGGGACAGAGGGTGCCAGAAGCCAGGTTAATGGGGCATCTATCACTGACTGACCCCCTTCTGGCTATTAGGGCCAGCATGGAACAGTTGGAGGATCTCCCTCTCTCCCAATCTTGGAAGGTAGGTGACTCAGTTTTACTGAGAAGTGCCCTTGGCTTTCAGGAACAGGGTTAACCACAGAGATGGTCAGGGTGCCATTCCTGATGAAGAGCTCTAACCCGAAACGTCGATCCTCCTGCTCCTTGAATGCTGCCTGACCTGCTGTGCTTTTCCAGCAACACATTCTCGACTCTGATCTCCAGCATCTGCAGATCTCACTTTCTCCAGGATTCACTGACCAGTGAAACATCTCAGAGAACAGAGACTGAGGGGGATTCAGACACACAATTCTTTGAAATTTGCATCACATGCAGATAGGATGGTTAAGAAGACATTTAGCATGCTTGCAATTATTGCTCAGACCTTTGGGTATAGGAGTTGTGACATCAAGTTGAGGTTGTTCAGGATGTTGTTGAGGCCTCTGCTGGAGTACTGTGTCCAGTTCTGGTCGCTCTCATTTAGGAAGGATGTTATGAAGTCGGAGTGGGTTCAAAATAAGATTTACCAGGATGTTGCCAGGATTGGAGGATTTGAATTATAAGGAGAGGATGGAACTCTTTTCACTGGAACGCAGGTTGAGGGGTGACCTTATAGAGATTTATAAAATCATGAGGGGCATAGATAGGGTGAATGATAGGTATCTTTACCCTAGGACTGGGGATTTCAGGACTAAAGGGCATGTTTTTAAGGTGAAAGGAGAAAGATTGCTGTGGGGGCGGCAGGTGGCTCAGTGGTTAGCACTGTTGCTTCACAGTGCCAGGGACTCGGGATCCGTTCCAGCTTCGGGCAACTGTTTTTGTGGAGTTTGCACATTCTCCTAGTGTCTGCATGGGTTTCCTCTGGGTACTCCGGTTTCCTCCCACAGTCCAAAGATGTGCAGGTCATGTGAATTGGCCATGCTAAATTGCATGTAGTGTTAGTAAGGGGTAAATGTAGGGGAATGGGTCTGGGTGGGTTACTCTTCACAGGGTCGGTGTAGACTTGTTGGGCCGAAGGGCCTGTTTCCACGCTGTCGGGAATCGAATCTAATCATTTAAAAAATATACAAGGGTAAACCTTTTTCATAGAGGGTGATTTGTGTGTGGAATGAACTTCCTGAGGAAGTGGTGGATTTGGGCGCTGTTACAACATTTAAAAGACATTTGGGTAAGTACATGAATAGGAAGGTTTTGGGGGGATATGGGCCTGGAGCAGGCGGGGGGGGGGGGGGGGGATATGGGTCTGGAGCAGGCGGGGGGGGGGGGGGGGGGGGATATGGGCCTGGAGCAGGCGGGGGGGGGGGGGGGATATGGGCCTGGAGCAGGCGGGGGGGGGGATATGGGTCTGGAGCAGGCGGGGGGGGGGGGAGATATGGGTCTGGAGCAGGCGGGGGGGGGGGGGGGATATGGGCCTGGAGCAGGCGGGGGGGGGGGATATGGGCCTGGAGCAGGTGGGGGGGGGGGGGATATGGGTCTGGAGCAGGCGGGGGGGGGGGGGATATGGGTCTGGAGCAGGCGGGGGGGGGGGATATGGGTCTGGAGCAGGCGGGGGGGGGGGGATATGGGCCTGGAGCAGGCGGGGGGGGGGGGATATGGGTCTGGAGCAGGCGGGGCGGGGCGGGGGGGGATATGGGCCTGGAGCAGGCGGGGGGGGGGGGGATATGGGTCTGGAGCAGGCGGGGGGGGGGGGATATGGGTCTGGAGCAGGCGGGGGGGGGGGGATATGGGTCTGGAGCAGGCGGGGGGGGGGGGGATATGGGTCTGGAGCAGGCGGGGGGGGGGGGGGATATGGGTCTGGAGCAGGCGGGGGGGGGGGGGGATATGGGTCTGGAGCAGGCGGGGGGGGGGGGGATATGGGTCTGGAGCAGGCGGGGGGGGGGGGGATATGGGTCTGGAGCAGGCGGGGGGGGGGGGATATGGGTCTGGAGCAGGCGGGGGGGGGGGGGGGGATATGGGTCTGGAGCAGGCCGGAGGGAGGAGGGGGGGGGCGAGACTGGGCTGGGTTTATGGTCAGTATGTGGACGGCAGGGTGTTTCCGTGCTGGACGAGCCGCAACACTGCTCCATCCCAACATCTCCCCAGCTGAGATTACAGAGGAAGATCCCATTAACCTGACCCAATGGGGGGAGTGGAAGGCAACTGTCAATCACGTATAGGCGGGGCCCCGGCGCGGAGTGTAGTTGGGCCGGGGGCGGGGCCTCGGGCGCTGTGCCGTTAGTCTCCGGGTCCGGGTCCGGGTGTGCTGCCGCTCTCAGTGAAGAGATGGCGGGGGTCCAGTCCAACCCTAACAACCCTGTCGTCTTCTTCGACATCACTATCGGCGGCCAGGTAAGCGGGAGGCTGGGAAAGCGGGGCCCGAGGCCTGCGGCAGGTGGAGCGGGGACTAGGCCCGAGGCCGGGGGAAGCGAGCCCGGGACTAGGCGGATCTGCTGTAATTTGGTGCCGTTTGATTTTCAGTAAAATTGGCCTTTTGTTAAATCGCGAGGGATTCGATAAATTTAAACAGAGAAAGCCGCCCCGCAGCGCTCCCCGGTTGGCACTGGGGTCGGGGAGTCCCGAACTACAGGTTTAGGGTGAGTCATGGAGATGTACAGCATGGAAACAGGCCCTTCGGCCCAACCAATAGACAGTAGGTGCAGGAGTAGGCCATTCAGCCCTTCGAGCCTGCACCGCCATTCAATATGATCATGGCTGATCATTCCTAATCAGTATCCTGTTCCTGCCTTATCTCCATAACCCTTGATTCCACTATCCTTGAGAGCTCTATCCAACTCCTTCTTAAATGAATCCAGAGACTGGGCCTCCACTGCCCTCTGAAGTTTCTCCTGACCTCTGTCCTAAATGGTCTACCCCGTATTTTTAAGCTGTGTCCTCTGGTTTGGCTGGAAATGTGTTGCTGGAAAAGCGCAGCAGGTCAGGCAGCATCCAGGGAACAGGAGAATCGACGTTTCGGGCATAAGCCCTTCTTCAGGAGCTTATTTGCTTCTATACTCAATTCCACTTGTTATGAAGGCCAGCATGCTATTAGCCGCCTTCACTACCTGCTGTACCTGCATGCTTACCTTCATTGACTGGTGTACAAGAACACCCAGATCTCTCTGTACTGCCCCTTTACATAAATTGATTCCATTGAGGTAGTAGTCTGCCTTCCTGTTCTTGCTACCAAAGTGGATAACCATACATTTATCCACATTAAACTGCATCTGCCCACTCATCTAACTTGTCCAGGTCACCCTGGAATCTCCTAACATCCTCATCACTTTTCATCCTGCCACCCAGCTTTGTATCATCAGCAAATTTGCTAATGTTATTGCTGATACCATCTTCTATATCATTAACATATATTGTAAAAAGCTGTGGTCCCAGCACGGATCCCTGCGGTACCCCACTGGTCACTGCCTGCCATTCCGAAATGGAGCCGTTTATCACTACCCTTTGTTTCCTATTAGCCAACCAATTTTCAATCCAATCTAGTACTTTGCCCCCAATACCATGCACCCTAATTTTACTCACTAACCTCCTGTGTGGGACTTTATCAAAAGCTTTCTGAAAGTCCAGGTACATTACATCTACTGGATTTTCCTCGTCCAACTTCATAGTTACATCCTCAAAAAATTCCAGAAGATTAGTCAAGCATGATTTCCCCTTCATAAATCCATGCTGACTCTGTCCTATCCTGTTACTACTATCCAGATGTGCAGTAATTTCATCCTTTATAATAGACTCCAGCATCTTTCCTACCACTGAGGTCAGACTAACTGGTCTATAATTACCTGCTTTCTCTCGCCCACCTTTCTTAAAAAGTGGTATAACATTAGCCACCCTCCAATCCTCAGGAACCGACCCCGAATCTATTGAACTCTGGAAAATAATCACCAACGCATCCACGATTTCCCGAGCCACCTCCTTCAGTACCCTGGGATGCAGACCATCAGGCCCTGGAGACTTATCAACCTTCAGACCTAACAGCTTCTCCAACACCAAATCCTGGCAAATATAAATTCCCTTAAGTTCAGGTCCTCCAGCCACTGTTACCTCAGGGAGATTGCTTGTGTCTTCCCAAGTGAACACAGATCTGAAGTACCTATTTAATTCCTCTGCCATTTCTTTGTTCCTAGTAATATATTCCCCTGTTTCTGTCTTCAAGGGCCCAATTTTTGTCCCAACCATCTTTTTGCCTTGCACATACCTAAAAAAGCTTTTACTATCCTCCTTAATATTCTTGGCCAGTTTACCTTCGTACCTCATTTTTCTTCTGCGTATTTCCTTCTTAGTAATCCTCTGTTGCTCTTTAAAAGCTTCTCAGTCCTCAGTTTTCCCACTTATCTTAGCTATGTTATACTTTTTCTCTTTTAACTTTATATGTTTCTTTACTTCCCTCGTCAGCCACGGCCGCCCATGCCTCCTCCTGGGATCTTTCTTCCTTTTAAGAATGAACTGATCCTGCAACTTCTGCATTATACACAGAAATATCCGCCATTGTTCCTCCACGGTCATCCCTGCTAAGGTATTGCACCATTGAACTTTGGCCTACTCCTCCCTCATAGCTCCATAATTCCCTTTATTCAACAGAAGTACTGTCGCTTCCGACTGTACCCTCTCCCTCTCAAATTGCAGATTGAAGCTTATTGTATTATGGTCACTACTTCCCAATGGCTCCTTCACTTCGAGGTCTCTGACCAATTCTGGTTCGTTACACAATACCAGATCCAGAATTGCCTTCTCCCTGGTCGGCTCCAGCACCAGCTGCTCTAAGAATCCATCTTTGAGGCACTCCACAAAGTCTCTTTCTTGTGGCCCAATACCATCCTGATTCTCCCAGTCTACCTGCATGTTAAAATCCCCCATAACAACTGTAGTGACATCTTTGCGACAGGCCAATTTCAGCTCCTGATTTAACTTACATCCGACATCCAGATTACTGTTTGGGGGCCTGTAGATGACTCCCAAGAGGGTCTTTTTACCCTTGGTATTTCGAAGCTCTATCCACACTGACTCTACATCTCCTGACTCTAGGTCCCCCCGCGCAAGGGACTGAATATCATCCCTTACTAACAAAGCCACCCCCTCTGCCCGTCAGTCTGTCCTTACGATAACACGTGTATCCTTGAATATTCATTTCACAGGCCCTGTCCACTTGAAGCCACGTCTCAGTTATCCCCACAATATCGTATCTGCCAATTTCCGAAAGAGCCTCAAGCTCATCCATCTTATGTCTAATGCTTCGTGCATTCATGTATAGTATTTTTAATCTGTTACTGCTCTCACCCTTCCCATCAACCCTTATTTCACTCAACCTTACAGCATGATGCCTTTCCGAGTTTTCTGCCTCATTAATACAGTTGTCTTTCTTGACTTCTCTTGTTCTAACTTTCCCTTCAATTTCCTTTTTAAACATCCAGCTTGTCCCCTTCCCCCCCGCTACTTAGTTTAAATGTAGCGGTGTTGCAGTAGAAACCCTGCCTGCCAGAATACTAGTCCCTAACCTATTAAGGTGCAAGCCGTCTCTCTTGTAGAATTTATGTTTACCACAAAATATATCCCAGTGATCCAAGAACTTGAATCCTTGCTTCCTGCACCAGTTCCCCAACCACACGTTCAAGTCCATTATCTCCCTGTTTCTGGCCACACTAGCCCGAGGAACTGGAAGCAAACCGGAGATAACCACCTTGGACGTCCTGCTTTTCAGCCTTCTGCCTAGTTCTCCGAAGTCTCGCTGTAGTATGTACCTCCTCTTCTTACCGACATCATTTGTGCCGACATGTACCACCACCTCTGGCTCTTCACCCTCGTCCTTGAGGATTTCCTGCACTCTGTCCGCGATGTCTTTCACTCTAGCACCAGGAAAGCAACACACCATCCTTAAATCCCGTCTGCTGCCACAAAAACCCCGGTCAGTTCCTCTCACGATGGAGTGCCCTATTACCACGGCTCTGTGCGATGTCCGACTCTTCCGCTCTGCCTCTGCGGCAACTTTTGATTGACAAACTTGGCCGCCTTGCGAACTGGCAGTGTCATCAGTCTCTGCTTCCAAAAGCTTCAACTTGTTCCTGACAGGTACTTCTCCCGGGGTCTCTTGCACCTGTCTCCTCTCTGCCTTCCTCATCATTTGCTCTCTTCTGCTCTCTTCTGGCATGATTGGTTTAATAACATCGCTGAAGGTCTTGTCCAGAAAGATCTCGTTCTCTCGGATGAGCCTAAGGTCTTCGAGTTCTTTCGTCAGCGCTGCAATATGCTCGGTCAATTGCTGAATGTGCGCACACTTTCCACACATATACGAGCCAGACACACCAGAGTCGTTGACCTTCCACATCAAGCACGTAGCGCACTGAACCAGCTGGGCAGTCATGTCTTCACCCTCTTCAACTGTGGTGTAATCACTTCACTCAACCTCCTTGTCAAAGAGTCCTGAGCTGAAGCCTCACTCTTCGATCTAAACTTCCTTAGACCCTCTTTTTGTGGCACGTCTATGGACTCTTAATTAAGGTTAGAGGAGGAGGGAGGGAGACCCTACTTTGTAGGACCTGGGGTTTAGAACACACCCGCTCTAATAGTTTCCCAACCGGCTTTGCGCTCCGTCTGAACTTCCGCCCAGCTCCCGCCGCGCTCTGTTGCGAAAAGCCGTCCATGCCGACCAGATATCCCAACCCAATCTAGTCCCATCTGCCAGCACCCGGCCCAATCCCTCCAAACCCTTCCTATTCATATACCAATCCAAATGCAATTGTACCAGCCTCCACCACATCCTCTGGCAGGTCATTCCATACACGTACCACCCTCTGTGTGAAAAGGTTGCCCCTTGGGTCTCTTTTATATCTTTCTCCTCTCACACTAAACCTATGCCCTCGAGTTCTGGACTACCCAATCTCAGGTAAAGGACTTTGTCTATTTATCCTATCCATGCCCCTCACAATTTTGTAAACCTCTATAAGGTCACCCCTCAGCCTCCGACACTCCAGGGAAATCAGCCCCAGCCTGTTCAGCCTCTCCCTGTAGGTCAGATCCTCCAAACCTGGCAACATCCTTGTAAATCCTTACTGATCCCTTTCAAGTTTCACAACATCTTTCCGATAGGAAGGAGACCAGAATTGCATGAAATATTCCAATAGTGGCCTGACCAATGTCCTGTACAGCCGCAACATGACCTCCCAACTCCTGTACTCAATACTCTGACCAATAAAGGAAAGCATACCAAACGCCGCCTTCACTATCCTATCTACCTGCGACTCCACTTTAAAGGAGCTATGAACCTGCACTCCAAGGTCTCTTTGTTCAGCAACACTCCGTCGGGACCTTACCATTAAGTGTAAAAATCCTGCTAAGAATTGCTTTCCCAAAATGCAGCACCTCGCATTTATCTGAATTAAACTCCATCTGCCACTTCTCAGCCCATTGGCCCATCTGGTCCGGTCCTGTTATAATCTGAGGTAACCCTCTTCGCTGTCTACTGCACCTCCAATTTTGGTGTCATCTGCAAACTTACTAACTGTACCTCTTATGCTCGCATCCAAATCACTTATGTAAGTGACAAAAAGTAGAGGGCCCAGCACCGATCCTTGTGGCCCTCCACTGGTCACAGGCCTCCAGTCTGAAAAACAACCCTCCACCACCACCCTCTGTCTTCTACCTTTGAGCCAGTTCTGTATCCAAATGGCTAGTTCTCCCTGTATTCCATGAGATCTAACCTTGCTAATCAGTCTCCCGTGGGGAACATTGTCAAACGTCTTACTGAAGTCCATATAGATCACATCTACTGCTCTGCCCTCATCAATCTTCTTTTGTTACTTCAAAAAACTCAATCAAGTTTGTGAGACATGATTTCCCACGCACAAAGCCATGTTGACTATCCCAAATCAGTCCTTGCCTTTCCAAATAGATGTACATCCTGTCCCTCAGGATTCCCTCCAACAACTTGCCCACCACCGAGGTCCGGCTCACTGGTCTATAGTTCCCTGGCTTGTCTTTACCGCCCTTCTTAAACAGTGGCACCACATTTGCCAACCTCCAGTCTTCTGGCACCCCACCTGTGACTATCTATGATATAAATATCTCAGCAAGAGGCCCAGCAATCACTTCTCTAGCTTCCCACAGAGTTCTCGGGTACACCTGATCAGGTCCTGGGGATTTATTCGCCTTTGTGTTTCAAGACATCCAGCACTTCCTCCTCTGTAATCTGGACATTTTGCAAGATGTCACCATCTATCTCCCTACAGTCTATATCTTCCATATCCTTTTCCACAGTAAATACTGATGCAAAATATTCATTTAGTATCTCCCCCATTTTCTGTGGCTCCACACAAAGGGGCTGATCTTTGAGGGGCCCTATTCTCTCCCTAGTTCCCTTTTGTCCTTAATGTATTTGTAAAACCCCTTTGGATTCTCCTTAATTCTATTTGCCAACGCTATCTCATGTCCCCGTTTTGCCCTCCTGATTTCCCTCTTCATTATACTCCTACTTCCTTTATACTCTTCTAAGGATTCACTTGATCTATCCTGTCTGTACCTGACATATGCATCCTTCTTTTTCTTAACCAAACCCTCAATGAGCTCAAAAACTGCATGAATTTATGTAAAACTCTGTCATCTCACTTTTTAGGTTGGAATCAATCTAAACATCAGGTCATAGACAGAGAGCACAGGGGGCTAACACCTTCAACATATTGTCTAGCTATCACCATTGTTAATAGCTAACCCGAGAATGCAACTTTAAAAAAAAAGGGTTTTGTGATTTACACATGAAAGAAGTGAAGCTATCACTGTATTCTAACAGATGAAAGGCTTAACAGACAATCAATTCTTCAATGTATAATTTCAGTTACATCACACTGCAAATTTATGCTATAAATTCTGTGTTACGATCGAGCCCTCCACAATCACCTGATGAAGGAGCGTCACTCCGAAAGCTAGTGTGCTTCCAATTAAACCTGTTGGACTATAACCTGGTGTTGTGATTTTTAATTTTGTACACCCCAGTCCAACACCGGCATCTCCGAATCTCAATTTCATTAGTCATCCAGCATTCCCTGTACCTACCAGCCTTCCCTTTCACCCGGACAGGAATATACTTTCTCTGGATTCTTGTTATCTCATTTCTGATGGCATCCCATTTTCCAGCCATCCCTTTACCTGCACACATCTTACCCCAATCACCTTTTGAAAGTTCTTGCCTCATACCGTCAAAATTGGCCTTTCTTCAATTTAGGACTTCAACTTTTAGATCTGGTCTATCCTTTTCGATCAGTATTTTAAAACAAATAGAATTATGGTCACTGGCCCCAAAGTGCTCCCCCACTGACACCTCAGTCACCTGCTCTGCCTTATTTCCCAAGAATAGGTCAAGTTTTGCACTTTCTCTAGTAGGTACATCCACATACTGAATCAGAAAATTGTCTTGTACACACTTAACAAACTCCTCTCCATCTAAACCTTTAACACTATGGCAGTCCCAGTCAGTTTGGAAAGTTAAAATCCCCTACCATAACTACCCTATTATTCTTACAGATAGCCGAGATCTCCTTTCAAGTTTGTTTCTAAATCCCCCTCTGACTATTGGGGGCTCTATAATACAATCCCAATAAGGTGATCATCCCTTTCTTATTTCTCAGTTCCACCCAAATAACTTCCCTGGATGCATTTCCGGGAATATCCTCCCTCAGCACAGCTGTAATGCTATCCCTTATCAAAAATGCCACTCCCCCTCCTCTTTTGCCTCCCTTTCTATCCTTCCTGTAGCATTTGTATCCTGGAACATTCAGCTGCCAGTCCTCCCCATCCCTGAGCCATGTTTCCATAATTGCTATGATATCCCAGTCACATGCTCCTAACCATGCCCTGAGTTCATCTGCTTTCCCTGTTAGGCCCCTTGCATTGAAATAAATACACTTTAATTTATTAGTCCTACCTTGTCCCTGTCTGCCCTGACTGTTTTACTCATTCCTGTTCTCAGCTGTACCTGTCTCAGATCGATCTCTTTCCTCACTATCTCCCTGGGTCCCACCTTACTAGTTTAAATCCTACCAAGCAGTTCAAGCAAATTTCCCTGCTGGTATATTGGTTCCCTTCCAATTTAGGTTCAATCCGTCCTTCTTGTACAGGTCACTTCTACCCCAAAAGAGATTCCAATGATTCAAAAATGTGAATCCTTCTCCCATACACCAGCTCCTGAGCCATACATTCATCTGCTCTATCCTCCTATTCCTGCCCTCACTAGCTTGTAGCACTGGGAGTAATCCAGATATTACTACCCTTGAGGACCTCCTTTTTAAATGTCTACCTAACTCTCTGTAATCTCCTTTCAGTGTCTCAACCTTTTCCCTTCCAATGTCGTTGGTTCCAATGTGGACAATGACCTCTTGCTGGCCCCTCTCTCCTGTGAGAACATTCTGCACCCTCTCTGAGACATCCTTGATCCTGGCACCAGGGAAACAACACACCATTCTGTTTTTTCTCTACTGGCCACGGAAACATCTGTCTGTACCTCTGACTACAGAATCCCCTAACACAATTGATCTCTTGGAAGCCGACGTACCCCTCGTTGCATTAGAGCCAGTCTCAATACCAGAAACTTGGCTGTTCATACTACGTTCCCCTGAGAATCCATCACCCCCTACATTTTCCAAAACAGCATACCTGTTTGAAATGGGTATATCCACAAAAGACTCCTGCTCTCGCTGCCTACCTCTCTTACCCTTCCTGGACTTAACCCGTCTATGTGACTGTATCTGAGACTCCACCCTCCCCCCTTCCTATAACTGCCATCCATCACGTACTGTTGCAGTTGCAAATTCCTCATCGCTTCTATCTGTCTCTCCAACCGATCCACTCAATCTGATAAGATTCACATTCAACAGCATTTATGGCAGATATAATCCGCAGTAACCCTTAAACTCTCGTTAAACTCCCACATCTGACAAGAAGTACATATCACTGCAAAGGTCATTTTTGCTCCTTCACAATCTACAGATCCAGAAAATAACACCGTCTTATTCCTCTACAAACACTGCCCCAGGTTAAATTAATAGCTATGGCTTATATTTAAAGTTTAATCAAGAGACTTATCTCCAAAAACACAAAATCAAGAAAGAATCCACTGTACCCACTGCTGCAGCCTTTCTCTTGGACAGACTTAAAACAACAATTAACTTATCTGATTCTGTGATGTGAACTTCGCCCAACAGTTCCTCCAAGATTAGTTGTGAATTTCACTGTTAATTTTCCCAGATGCACTCCGTCTAGTGATACACGAATTCAAACAGCAAAGGCGGTAACTGTGCAGGTTCTCTATGTCTTTCCCTCTCTCCTGCACTGTCCTCACCATGTGCTTCCTTTGTCTGCTCTTCTCCCTTTTAAACTGCTGTTGTTTCGACTATTTTTTACAAAGTTCCAAAACAATGCAACAGCAAATAAAACAGGAATTGCTGCTCCTGGAATTCGAGGAAATCATCTCCGACACCTAAAATACCTTAAAAAAAGGTTTTGAATGTAATTAGCTGCCTCTTATTTCAGGTACAATTGAAGTATATTCCCAAAAGGGCAACAGATAGCATGAAGAAAGCCAGACCTTTGGAGGACAAAAGGGACAAATTTTAAAAGTAAACTTATAAAGTTGTAAATAATAAGTTGATAACACAAGTGACAACTAGGCTGAAAAACATACCAAAAGAAATATGGTTTTGAAAACCAGGCGCTTTGCTGCCATTTACAAAGATCATGATTAATTTAATCTTGACCTCTACCTGAAGGTGAGAGTGACAGCTTTTGATATCAAGGCCACATTTGACTAAGGGTGGCACCAAGGAACCCTAGCAAGACTAGAATCTCAATGGCTAGTGGGCAAACTGATGATGGCCTCATGGTATTATTGCTAGAATATTACTCCAGAGACCCTGGTAATGTTCTGGGGACCTGTGTTCAAATCCTGCTGTGATAGATAGTGGAATTTGAATCCGATAAAGATCTGGAGTGAGGAAACTTAATGAGTGAGCATGAAACATTGTCACTTGTTGGAAAACTCCATCTGGTTCTACATGTGACCGCAGATTGACTTACAGGTTGACTTTAACTGCCCTCTGGGCAATTAGAGATGGGTAATAAATGCTGCCTCTTCAGTGAGGCCCACATCCCATGATGAACAAGAAATGGTCTCTTGGAAAGTTTCTGCTGAATCCTGCAGCTGCAGAGCTGTTAACCTTCATGACAAACCATATTCATATCAACAATCCTGTGACATAATCCTTGACCTAATTTGTTCAGCAACAAGAGTGCTGCAACTTTTATTTGTTCACAATTCTGCATTTTGCTTGTTATTCTGTTCAAACTTCTTTTAAGTATTGATTGCATTTGTGCTATAAACACACATCAAATTATACAGTTAAACCTATTTATTTGTAACAGGAGGTGGGACGCATGAAGATTGAACTGTTTGCTGATGTAGTGCCAAGGGTAGCAGAGAATGTCAGGTATAGTGCTGCTGTTAATTTGCAAGATTTATTTCAGTCTCTTTAATAATACTCTTGGTAATCATGCATTATTTATGATTTTATATTTTTCCTATTTTAGGCAGTTCTGCACTGGAGAATTCAGGTTAGTATATTTGATTCTTGGTTTGTTATTGGCTTACCGAAGGACTTCCAATGTTACCAGTGCAAGAAATAATTATTTATCTTATCTTTTCAGCCAGCCAATCTTGTAGTTTCCTTTCCTCCAGATCAGGAGTGAGCAGTGACTTAAATCAAAGAGGCTGAATCAGGCATTTTGGTGTCTAATGAAGACTAAACATGTTGCTGTTTGTTTTTATCTACACATTTTCGCAATATCTTTCCTGATGTCTGGCTTTTAATACTCACTGCACTGTCAACTTCCCCAGACTAGTGAAGCCATTATCATGAATAAACATGGTTGGTGACCGCTTTCTTTCCCACAGTGGGGACCATTGAAATGAAGCCCATGTCTCAAATCAATTGATCAAGTGAACCTCTCAACAATAATATACAGCAACCCTGACTGATTTATTTTTCCCTTCATTTTCCAGTGCTGGGGATAACAAACATGTTATTCTGACTTAGATCACCAAACTTTAAACAGTGGAGTTGAAAGTACGGGTTTGCTAACTAAATTGGTTATTAGATAAGAATAACAGCATGGTATTTGGCCTATTGAATGGGCAACTTTTTTTTAGCAACAGAGGCTTCTTTCCTCACTCTAATTTGCCTGCTCTCTCACCATGATACAAACTGCCATCCCTAAAGTATTTTGAACATGCTACTCATGCAATGGACTGAAAATGAAAGCAAATTCATTGCATGGTAAAGAAGAGGTGAAATGTTCTATGTGCATAGGAAATGTTTCTGCAGACCTTCAGGTTGTGCTGTAGTTTGTTGTTCCCTTATTTCAGACTGTTGTCTCAGTTATGTAATAGATTAAGCATCAGTCACTAGGGGCTATTTCTGAAATAATGTTACTTCTGTACCTCACCTGGATAAATACAGTTGTTTGATCTGTGGCCTTGGGTCAGACTGTAATGATTTTGTATTGTCACTGCTTTGAATTAGGAAAAAAATCCACTACGTTCTTCAAAATAAGTGGTTCATGTCAGTTTGCCTTGAATTAATTTATTAACTGCATAAACTGAAGATTTTTCTTTCAACAGGAAGGATGGTGTCCCTATAGGTTATAAAGGAAGTACATTTCACAGGTATGCCATAAGTTTTGCAACTCTTTGGGTTTTGACATAGTTATATTACTCAATCATGACTTCCTAAGAAATGAAAACAACAAGACTGAAGGAGAGTCATATCAGACTAATAGGCAGGACGGTCTGCTCTTGTTCCTGTTCTTGAACCTGCCCTGCCATTAAGTATGATCGTGGCTGATTAAACTCCTCAATGTCTTTTACCTTCCCATCCCCATAACCCTGAACACCAACAGTAATCAGAAATCTATTAATCCCTACCTTAAACATTTTCAAAGACTGAGCTTCCACAGACCTTTGTGGTCAAGATTGCCAAAGGTTTACAACACTGAGTAAAAACAATTCTTTAAACCTCAGATCTAAATGGCATCCCTCTTATTTAGGGATAATTTCCTGTGATAATGAGACCAAAGCTGCACACAGTACTGTTAACTGTGTTTCTCCATAGATGCTGCCAAACCTGCTGAATTTTTCCACCAATTTTGTTCTTACCTGATTTCCATATGAGCAGTATTTTGCTTCTGTTTCTCCACTCCATAGGACACTGGATACCTTAAACCGGCCTGTGACTTAAACATTGGTCAAGTAGATGAAGCCTCCAGTTCAACTGAAATCCAACACTAGAATCTGGCTTGTTATCCTATTGTATCAAACAGTAGTTCACCCAAATTTTTAGTATTGAATGAGGTTCTGGTTGGTATATTTTTAAATGGATACAGAGGCAATGGAAAATGTACAAATTTTACAAGAGATGTGAAATTACATCTATCACAAAATTGTTACGGCACAGGAACAAGCCATTCAGCTCATCATGTCAGCACTAGCTCTCCTAAGCAGCATTTTCCTAGTGGCAGTTCCCACCTTTTTCCTTTAACCTTGCACATTCTTCCTCTTTAGCTAACAATTCAGTTCCCTCTTGCCTCAATTGTGTCTGCCTCCAATGCACCATACCATAACCACTCACTGCAAGATATGTTTTTCTTCATGCCTGCTTTGTTTCCATTGTAAATCACTTTAAGTCTGTGTCTCCATCCTTTCACTAATAGAAAACGTGCAGAGACTGAGATGGTATTTCTTTCGTCTTGAAAACAAACTCAAGTGACTTTGTCGAAGTCTTCAAAACTTTTGAAGGATTTGATATTGTGTGATGTAATTCTGATCTTATATCTTAAAATCTTAATCAGCATTTACATGAGCACTTTCCAATGTAACACCTCAAACAACCAGAATCCACTTGCCTACCGGTTAGCAATGTCCTCTCACTCAGTATAAACGTTGGTACTCCCGTTGAATTTTTATTCTTGTGAATTGTCCTGATAAGTGTGAGGTGAAACGTTTTGACAAAATGGTCAGTTGATTTCAATTGATTGCAGTTAGAGGATACTTGGAATACCATTTTCTCCAAATTGAATTACTGACAGCAATTTCTCAGTTTCTGTTTACGTGGATTCCAAAGGTTGCTGTCAGCTACAGAGGAGTACCAATGGTGAAAACTTATCATTTTATTGTCAGTGCCACCACAAGCCCCAGGTCCTTGTTTCAGGTGTGACGCATTAAGAATAAGATCTAAATTGTAAATGAATGTTATTTAGAAAGCAGCAGAAGATGGTGAAAATACACTAGAAAGGAAATCAAATGACCTGCAAAGATACAGCCACAGCATGAATTTACAAAAGGGAAATCATGCTTTGCAAACCTACATGAATTCTTCTTCAAGGATGTAACTATTAGAGTGGATCAGGAGGAGCCAGTACATGTGGTTTATTTTGACCTTTAGAAGGATTTTTACAGTGTCCCACATCAGAGTTTAATGTGCAAAATTAAAGTGCATGGGATTAGGGATAATGTACTGAGATAGACAGAAAATTGGTTAATAGACAAAAAAGAATAAATGGATCAGCTGTTGACAATGTATGTTGTTGACTTAGCTGGGGAAATTAAATGTAATATCTCAACAAAGTTAGGTGGAAGGATGAGCTGTGTGGAGGATGCAGAGATGTTGCAGTGTGATTTGGACAGGCTGAGGGAGTGGGCAAACGCATGGCAGATCATAAGACATAGGAGCGGAAGGAAGGCCATTCGGCCCATCGAGTCCACTCTGCCATTCAATCGTGGCTGATGGGCATTTCAACTCCACTTACCCGCATTCTCCCGTAGCCCTTAATTCCTTGTGACATCAAGAATTTATCAATTTCTGCCTTGAAGACATTTAGCATCCCAGCCTCCACTGCACTCTGTGGCAATGAATTCCACAGGCCCACCACTCTCTGGCTGAAGAAATGTCTCCGCATTTCTGTTCTGAATTTCCCCCCTCTAATTCTAAGGCTGTGTCCACGGGTCCTAGTCTCCTCGCCTAACGGAAACAATTTCCTAGTGTCCACCCTCTCCAAGCCATGTATTATCTGGTAAATGAATTAAATTCTTGTAGATGAATTAAATATAGACAAAAGTGAGGTTATCCACTTTGAATGCAAAGTAGGCAGGCAGATTATTACTTAAATGGCTGTAAATTGAGAGGAGAGAATGCTCAATGAGATGTGGGCATCCTTCTCTAACAGTCTCTGAAAATAAATGTTCAGGTGCAAAGGGCAAGAAAGAAGCCGAATGATGTTATTTTCGTAGCAAGAAAATTCGAGTGCAGGGTTGTCTGGCTGCAATTATATAGGGCATTAATGAGGCCAAACTTGGAATATCTGAGGATATCTGCTAAAGGGGAAGTGCAGTGAAGGTTTACCAAATTGATTCCTGGGCTGGTGTATGTGGAGAGATTGTGTAGTTTAGGGTTATATAGTGTTTAGAGGAATGAGGGGGATCTTGCAGAGAAAACTCATTCTAACAGGACTAAAGAGGTTAGATGCAGGAAGTGGGGGGGTATCGGATGGATTTGGTGGGGAGAGCAGGAGGAGGGGGTGATGGTGGACGGGATGGTGTTGGACAGAGTAGGGGGGTTGGACTGGGGGCAGGGAGGCGTTGGGCGGGGTTGGGGGGGGCGGGTGCAGGGCAGTATTGGGCGTGAGTGAGGGTGGGCCGGGGGACCTGATCCCTGTGAGCCAGAGAAACAATAGCCAATCTCCTGGACAGGCAGAACAGACAAAACGATGGGGAACCTATCAGCCAGGACTGCATATTCAAACTACTAGACCTTTGCTTGACGACAAATATCACATTCAACAACAGATCAATGGAACACTGATGGACTCATAGCAGTAGCAGTGATGCAAAGACTGGAACAAATAGCCCTCCCACAAATCCAGCCCAAACTTTGGATCAGAGACGTGGACAACACTTTTGTTATCATTAAGAGAACACAGATTGAGAACACACCGGATTATCGATACCATGCTCACAGGGATTCGATTTACGAGAGAAAAGGAAACCACCAATCAACTCCCATTTCTGGATGTGATGGTACAAAGAACACAGAACAATGAATGCAGCACAAAAGTGTACAGAAAAGCCACACACACCAGTCAGGTCAAGAACAGATATCCCCACAATTTTATCTGCAGATGCTGAAAAGGCATACAACACGGTGAGGGCGTGACAATGCCTAACTCACTAGCCACGCTATCTTAGATTAAAAAAAATCTCTGAACTGATAGCCAGACTTCTCCAACCACTGGGATTCATGACAGCCCATAAACCGATAGGCACACTCAGACAATGACTCATCAGGACAAAAGACCCTGTACCCATCATGTGCAAGACAAACATAATTTACAAGATTCCATGTAAAGACTGTACAAAATACCATATAGAACAAACAGGCAGACAGCTAGCAATCCACATCCATGAACACCAACAACCCACAAAACACCACAACCAGCTGTCCCTCGCAGCCCCACACACAGATGACTGGGACCACAAATTCGACTGGGGCATCACAAAGTTCATAGGAGGACAGCCAGAGAATATCTAGAAGCACTCATCTACGGACTCCATCAACAAGCACACAGACCTTGATCCAATAGACCAACTAATACAACAAAAAACTGGAACCAGCAACCAGATGCAGCAGGAAAGGAACCAAATAAATTCCAGAAGAGACAGTACAGCAGCGCTTCACAGGAGGCTCCAAAGCACTGAAGATGTCACTTGGGGGACACAACATCTGCAAATCAACTCCCCAGCTCAGTGAACATGCCCACAACTATGACAGCTTTATTATACGAAGGACTTAAAAGCAATAAGGAAGGTGGAGTGGCAAAGGGATGTAGGGAAGAAATTTATTTCCTTTCTTATATCTCTGTTTTCTTTCTTTTCCCTCATTGTGTTCAGTTTATTTGTAAATGCTGTTCATTTTTAATTTTTAAAAATTTGAGTCCATAGTTTATGCTAACTGATCTGTGCTCTGTATAGTTGCTGAGTGGCTGATTTGAATATTTCCAACATTTTATGTTTTTATTTGATCTTTTGATATTTGCAGTTTTTCATCTGTGTTCAAATATGTTCTGTTCCAATTATTGCGGTGTTCATTTCTGTGCAGTAATTGCAACTTCCATTCATTTGCTGCAAAAGAGTATTTCTTTTTTCAGGATAATCAAGGACTTCATGATACAAGGGGGAGACTTTGTAAATGTAAGTAAGTTATTGACTGACATTTTGTGACAGTAACTGTGCTGTTTTCCCAGACAATTACTGCTGGCACCTTGTGGTATTTGCCACCTCAACCAGTGTCTGGGACTAGGCAAGGGTTGTTTGATATAGTTCATTGCCACTTAGTTTCCTTTTGTCTTGGGTCTGTCTAGTGATCAGTGGCAGAGGATATAGCACCCTCCGGTATCTGCAGAAGGAGTACTGTTTTTCAACAGGAAGGTTTACCGCAAGATAACAATGAACATAGGTATAGTTAGTACATTTGCAGATGACACCAAATTTGGAGGTGTAATGGACAGCGTGGAAGGTTACCTCAAAGTACAATGGGACCTTGATCAGATGGGCCGAGGGGTGGCGGATGGAGTTTAATTTAGATGAATGTGAGGTGCTGCATTTTGGAAAGGCAAATTAGCGCCGGACTTATACACTTAATGGTAAGGTCCTGGGAGTGTTGGTGAACAAAGAGACCTTGGAGTGCAGGTTCATAGTTCCTTGAAAGTAGAGTCTCAGGTAGATAGGATAGTGAATAAGGCAATTAGTATGCTTTTCTTTATTGGTCAGAGTATTGAGTGTAGGAGTTAACACGGTCATGATGTGGCTGTACAGGACATTGGTTCGGCCACTTTTGGAATATTGTGTGCCGTTCTGGTCTCCCTCCTATTGAAAGGATGTTGTGAAGCTTGAAAGAGTTCAGTAAAGATTTACAAGGATGTTGCCAGGGTTGGAGGGTTTGAGCTATAGGGAGAGACTGAATAGGCTGGGGCTGTTTTCCGTGGAGCTTTGGAGGATTGAGAAGTGGCCTTATCGAGGTTTATAAAATCTTGAGGGGGAAGGTCTTTTCACGGGTTGAGGGAATGCAGAACTAGAGGGCATAGGTTTAGGGTGAGAGGGAAACATTTAAAGGGACTTAAGGGGAAACTTTTTCATGCAGTGGGTGGTGTGTGTATGGAATAGGCTACCAGAGGAAGTGGTGGAGGCTGGTACAATTAAGCATTTAAAAAAAAACCTGTGGATGAGTATATGAATAGGAAGGGTTTGGAACATAGAACAATACAGTGCAGGATAGACCCTTCGGCCCTCGATGTTGCGCTAACCTGTGAACTATTCTCAGCTTGTCCCCCTACACTATCCCATCATTGTCCATGTGCTTATCTAAAGATTGTTTAAATCTCCCTAATGTGGCTGAGTTGACTACATTAGCAAGTAGGGCATTCCACGCCCTTACCACTCTGAATAAAGAACCTGCCTATGACATCTGTCTTAAATCTATCACCCCTCAATTTGCAGCTATGCCCCCTCGTACAAGCTGACGTCATCATCCTAGGAAAAAGACTTTCACTGTCTATCCTATCTAATCCTCTGATTATCTTGTATGTCTCTATCAAATCCCCTCTTAGTCGTCTTCTTTCCAATGAGACAGACCCAATTGTCTCAGCCTTTCCTCAGAAGACCTTCCCACTAGATCAGGCAGCAACCTGGTAAATCTCCTCTGCACCTTTTCCAATGCTTCCACATCCTTCCCGAAATATGGGGACCAGAACTGTACACAATATTCCAAGTGTGGCTGCACTAACGTTTTGTATAGCTGCAGCATGATATTGCGGCTCCAGCACTCAATCCCTCTATGAATGAAACTTAACACAATGTATGCCGCCTTAAGAGCACTATCCACCTGGGTGGCAATTTCCAGGGATCTATGTACATGGACTCCAAGATCCCTCTGCACATCCACGCTACCAAGAACCTTTCCATTGACCCAGTACTCTGCCTTCCTGTTATTCTTCCCAAAGTGCATCACCTCACATTTAGCTCCATTTGTCACCTTTCAGTCCAATTCTGCAGTTTATCCAAGACCCCCTGCAACCTGTAACATTCTTCCAAACTGTCCACTAATCCACCGACTTTAGTGTCATCTGCAAATTTATTAACCCATCTACCAGTGCTTGCGTCTAAGTCATTTATAAAAATAATAAACAGCAGTGGTCCCAAAACAGATCCTTGTGGCGCACCACTAGTAACCGGACTCCAGGCTGAATATTTTCTATCAACCACCACTCGCTATCTTCTTTCAGAAAACCAGTTTCTAATCCAAACTGCTAAATCGCCCTCAATCCCATGCCTCTTCATTTTCTCCAACAGCCTACCATGTGGAACCTTATCAAAGGCTTTACTGAAGTCCTTGTATACCATGTCAACTGCCCTACCATCATCTACATGCTTGGTCACCTTCTCAAAAAACTCAATGAGGTTTGCGAGACATGACCTGCCCTTGACGAAATTATGTTGACTATCTGAAATCAAATTGTTGCTTGCTAGATGATTATAAATCTTATCTCTTATAATCCTGGGATATGGGCCAAGTGCTGTCAAATGGGACTAGATTAATTTAGGATATCTGGTCAGCATGGACGAGTTGGACTGAAGGATCTGTTTCTGTGCTGCACATCTGAGTCTAAGTACAATTACATTTGGTCAGGCAAAATTATAAAAGCCTTAGGCTCTTACAGATCTATCTATTCCCTGTGAAAGCCCAAGTAGAATTCTCTGTCTCTACCCACAGGCTGTATATGATATCAGTAGAGTGGATGGAGCAGATGTAACATGAACATTAACCCTTTTAGGACCATTATCTTGTGTAACTAACAGTAATGGGAAGTTTGACCAGGTGGAGGTATCAGAAGTGGAACGTTATGTGATTAGAAACCTAAAGACTTGGAACTGAGTTGAGCTGTCTCTCACACAGCTGCCAACAGCCAGCTGATCTTGGTGACCAGCAGGAGCCACTACTATCACATGATGCTGTGTGACATCAATCCAGACCTTGGTTAACCTGACAGTGAGTGCAGTATACAGGATGAAGGAAAATGAGATTTGCCTGAGATTCAAATGTAGGCCATGTTCTATGGCAGTTGGAACTGAATGGAGTGATGCTGGGGGCGATTATTGAAGCAGTGGCATGGAACTTTCATCCTACATTAGTGTTCAAGAATTCCAAGGTGAGAGTGATTGTGGTGTAAATGGATCAGGGAGCAGAATCAGCAAAAATTCAAAACTTGCAATAATGGGGAAAGCTGGATAGACATAATCAGTTGGATTTAAATATTACCCTCAACCACTCATCAACGGGACTCAGTAATCAACAGACAATGGGTGTGTGATCACCCACAGAAACACTGAATAGCATATAGTGGCACTGGGAAATAGAGCAGGCAATCCAATCTTCTAATTAATGATAACTACAGAGGAACGTCAATTAGCCGGCACTTGATTATCCGAATTTCAGATTATCCAGAAAAGTCCCAATGCTTGGCCAAACTCTGTCACCTGGCATTCAGTTATCCGAACAAAATACTCCCTGCCTGTGTTGTTCGGATAATTGAGGTTCCTCTATATACTACTTGGGGATAGTGAGAGCTGCAGATGCTGGAAAGCCAGAGTCACTCTAATGTCGACTTTCTTGCTCCTCTGATGCTGCTTGACCTGCTGTGTTTTTTCCAGCTCCATAACCATACTGCTGCCTGGCTTATATCGAGTAAACCAAGCTAAAGATTTGAATATCAGGTGAGAATTAGTTGGCACCTGAAAGCTTACTGTAGAAGTCATCCAAGTAGATAAGCTGAAAGTGGTAATGTTTCTGAGTTACAATAGTGCAAAACACAAGCGATCCCTTTAAGAATGAGGCTTAACTTTTACAAGCACATATAGAGAAGACAGGAAAGGTTTGTAAGGCAGAGCCTATTACCGATACTGGACAGTAAATGCAGAAGTGTGCATTGTGTAACAACATGAATGGAATTGCCCATGCCTCTCAAATACAGCTGTGTAATTGTAAGATGAATAAAAGACAGCTGCCAATAAGCATGGAGCTAAAGCAAATTGCTCACGATGCTGGAAATCTGTAAAAAAGAGAAAAAAAAAAGTGTATTGGAGAAACTCAGCAGATTTGGCAGCATCTGTGGAGACAGAGAAACAGTTAACATTTCAAGTCCAATGACTTTTCTCTACAACTAATTCTAAAGAAGAGTCATACCAGATTACAAACAAGAAACACGTAAACCACTTGTCCCTTTGTTTAATAGGATCATGGTTGGTCAGATTTTATGCTCAATTCTTTATCCCTGCATATCCACTGATAATTTTTCATCCCCGTGGTAATCAACTATTTACCATCTCTGCCTTAAAAATATTTAAAGACTCTGCATTCAATGCCTTTTGAAGAAAGGAATTCCAAAGACTGCCAATCCTTTTGGAGAAAACATGTTTCCTGTTTGAAATGGGTGAGTCCATATTTTAAAACAATAAATGCTAGTTCTAAATTCCCCCACAAGAGAAGGCATCCTTTCAATGTCCACCCAGTCAGGTCCCCTCGGGATCTTTTATGTTTCAATTAAGTCACTTCTGACTCTGACTCAAACTCCAACGGATTCAGGTCTAGTCTTTGCTGAGCTGCTTCCAACACATCGATATCCTTCTGTAAGTATGGTAACCAGTACTGAACACAGTATTCCAGGTGCAGTCTTACCAAGCATTAACTGTCTTTAAGGAGAAAGTGAGGTCTGCAGATGCTGGAGATCAGAGCTGAAAATGTGTTGCTGGAAACGTCGATTCTCCTGTTGCATGCCTGAAACGTCGATTCTCCTGTTCCCTGGATGCTGCCTGACCTGCGCTTTTCCAGCAACACATTTTCAGCATTAACTGTCTTTACTAATGCTGCCAGACCTCCTAGTTCCTCCAGCGCTCTGTTTGTTTAAACGTAGTACTTGTGACCATTGTATCAGCACAACTATTCTCCATTTTTATAAAACATTTGTACTCGCCAAAGCTGTGGGACATGGTTGCACCCTATACTGTCCCCCTTTATTATTCAGCATTCTTGACCTATAAAAGTCAGCATTACAGAGAAGCGTGATAGTCCAGTGCTTGGTATGTGATCTTAACTTTAAAATTATAAATTTTCTGTGTAATCTCCTGAATGCTTGTGATAATGTAGTGAATCTCTTGCACACAGGGCGATGGGACTGGTGTATGTAGTATTTATAGAGGGCCATTTGCAGATGAAAACTTCAAACTGAAGCACAATGCTCCTGGTCTCTTATCCATGGTAAGGGAGATTCAAATTGTTTATGTAACATTGATACGAATGAAAAATATGTATTTGTTAAGAGAAGAAAAAGAGACTTGCATTGAGGTAACAGTTTTCATGACCACAAAACAATTCAAAGCTAGTGGACTGTTCTTGAAGTGTAATTGTTAACGTGATGTAGGACATACATTGCGATTGCACAAACAGCATGGGATCAATTCTAGCTAATCTGTTATTAAAACATAAATGCTGCCCAGGCCAATGGGGCTTTCGCCCATGTTCTTTTTGAAAATAATGCCATTGGGTCTATATATCCATCTGACCAGGCAGATGGGGCCTGAGGTTAATATCTGAAAAACTGCAGTTCCAAAAGTGCAGAAGATCTGCCCAAACCCTGCAGTGGAACTTGAACCTGACGGAGGGAAACTCCAAAAGCTGCTTTGAAATTTCTGTGCTTTACTAACCAGGACCTTTTTTGTGTGTCTCTAACAGGCAAACAGTGGCCCAAATACAAATGGTTGTCAGTTCTTCATCACATGTTCTAAATGTGATTGGCTTGATGGAAAGCATGTTGTTTTTGGTAAGGAAGCAGGTCTCTCTGAAAGCTTTCAGTCGGAGCAGTTGTTCTGGGAATATGTCTATTCTATACAGTCAGTACAAAAGTAAATCATACATTAAGTTTCCAAATCTTCAATCCAGATTTTACCAATGAAACCAGATGACTAAACTCCCTTCGTAACTAAGGTTAACCAATCTGTGGTCGAGTGTGGGAGTACCAGGTTACCTGGAGTGTAACTGGCAGGTGAAACATCTGTTTCAATATTGTCCAATACCTTCTCAGAGTGGTTACTTGCTCCCTTTCAAGCGAATGATATCAGGTGACATGTGGCACTGTCCTAATCCTGACTTTATCAGCATCGAGAATGTGGTACTAGAGAAGATCAGGCAACCTGACCTCCTGTGCTTTTCCAGCACCCCACACTCAACGCTGATCTCCAGCATCTGCAGTCCTCATTTTCTCCTCACTCTGCCATCATGCAGGCTCCTTACACTGGAAAGTGATTACGAGCAGGAATCCTGACCAATTTCCCAATTGTCAATTTGGGGAGGCTGAGGCCAAAAGTGGCACCTTTCATGTTACCAGGCTGCAGTTATAAATAGCTTTCATTTTAAGATTATTGATGACTAACTTCTTGCAAATTGCGTGCCAACAATTTTGGAATTCAACATTCAAAACTGCAGCAGTCTTCATAATGTTAAGGCAGACAATAGTTTGTGTTCACTGCAGATTTGATGATTCTCAGTTGTGGAAATGAGCATGTTTCCAGAATTTCCTACAGAAAATTTTGATTCCATATCAAAGAAGAAACTCTAGTGTTACTTGTGTATTTTAACACTCCTGCTGAGTGTTGATGTGACCTGCTTCCAGGGCTATCAATGGTACTCTAAATGTTCTGAATGGAGTGGTTTTTGCATTTTTTCCTGTTCTCCCTGTGGGTAGGGGCTTCTAGTCACTGAATGCTTGCAGTGCAACGCGTTTATACGTGGCATGCTTTCCCTGTCAGCATAGAAAGGGCCAAGAATTCAGTGTACAGAAACATAGCCCCTTAGTCATATACACATATATTTCATTTGCCCCTTCCTTGGAAAGTAACTTTATTTATTTAGCTTCTTTGAAGGAATTAATACCTTTTTTAAAAAATCTTAATTTTATCCAGGTAGAATAATTGATGGATTACTTGTAATGAGGAAAATTGAGGTAAGCAGTTATCTGTTTTGGTAATATTTATTGCTGCAAAGCAAATACTGTCGCTAAGTTAAACATTTCTGTATAAACAGTGTTTAGGTGCACTCTGCTAAATATTTTTCATTTGCATCTAATGTGTACACATTTCAGCAAAAACATTCCTTGGATTTTTTCAGTGAGGGCCAGGGTAGGGGGCGGTGTGGTAAAATGATCAATCTTCCTTGACTCAGATAAATAAACTGCAGCCTAATAATTGGAATATAAAAGATGGACCAAAAACGTTAATTCAAATTAATCACAGATTTCTCTTGAAAATCTATGTGCAATTGCATTTGTAAATTTTTCACCACTTTCTTCCCAGAGGCAGGTAAAACTTTGAGAGAACAGAACTCTGAACAGATGCCTCCTTGAGCCTGCAAGTGATTGAGTTTAAAAAATACTCCATTGGGATCTTGACATAATATTGCAACCAAAACAAAACACTCCATTTACTGGAAATCTGAACAAAATTCTGTTGGTAAATCACGCTCAACATGTTGACTGTTTCTCCACAGATACAATCAGATCTGCTGAGCTTTTCCAGCATTTTCTGCTTTCATTATCTTTGACCAACTGCGTTCCGCACACACTTTTATGAGTTAGGCAGGGTTGAGTGAAAATGTTCCACAGTTATTGTCAGCATCATTTTCTGCAACAGACCTTTTAGCCAGATACTCATCCAACTCTTTTTAAAGAAGCTGCTTTGTATGGCTTTCTTAAATAATGTTGTCCTTCCCTCTACTCACACTCTGAATTATCTTCCTGCTTTTAGACTTTGTCCAATAGCAGCTAGGTGATTCATGGAATCCTTCATGTGACCAATTGCAAGCAGGCGTGTGAAGCTACCTGGAAGCTTCATGCCAATTTTCTGTTCTGTCCTTCTCCCTCCCTTCCCCACAGTCTGTCCTTGTTGCATCTTGTACACCCTTGCAAGTTTACACAGTTTAATTGTAAAACTAAGATCATGATTGATACTAACTAACCTAACTAGTTGCAAGTATGGCTAATTTAACTTGCCATCCGATTGGTATTACTGTCAATAATCTGTCACCGTTATTGTTCCTGGATTGAGTGTTTAAAGTTTGTGTTAAATACACCAATGTTCCATCTTCACCAATACATAAAGGATTCACTGAGTTGCTTGCACACACATTAAGTGCCTGGAGCTTGGGAACTTACAACCAGCTTCCAATGTCCTGTTGACTCATACCAGCTGCTCCACCGTCTCTATGTAGCACACCTATCTACTTTTATTCTCACTGCAGCCTCCAAAGGAACACTGTTTATTTCAGGCAGCAGCTCAGACTACACCATCTTCAATGTTTAATTCCTACTGTTGCACATAACCAAGCGGCTGTACCAGCTTCTGCTTTACCCCATCTTATGATGCCTTGGGCAAGTAATTCATTTGCAATTAAAGAGAACAAAATTAAAAATGATAAATGAAAACAATATAGTCCTGAAACAATGTACAGGAGCTGTGTCTATGCACTGACCCTCCAGTGAGAGACACTATTGAATTTTGTTCCCATTTGGTCAGTGCTTTAATCACTGAACCACACTGGAAAATAGTGACAACAGTTTAGTTAGATTTTTATTTTTTCTTCACCCATCACTTTACAGAATTTTCAAAGAAAGACTTAATTCTTCGAACTTCCATTTACTTCCCATCTGGCTGGTGGTGACTGGTGTGGTCCTGCCTGGCTGGTGGTGAGTTGCAGGATTTTGACCCAGCAGCAATAAAGTGGCAGTGATATACCTTTTAAATCAAAGTTTCTTGCCTTGGAGGTGAAAATGTTGCAATACCCCTGTTGCTGTTGCTCTTCAGGGTGGTGGGAGACAGTGAACTATGGTGCTTTTGAAGAGGCTATGGCAGGTTGTACCATTAAAACTTGTTTCGACAGAATAAATGCTTAACTTGTGGATAAAATGGCATTAAACAGGAGTACATTATTTTGGATGGTGCAGAGCTTCTTCAGTATTGTAATTACTCCCAGCCAGGAAAATAAAGAGAATCTCATCACACTCCAGATTTGCGCCTTGTTTATGATGAAGAGGCTTTGAGAAGTCAGGATTTCAGCCAGTCATAACCAACTGCCCAGTCCCACCCCTGCCATCTTTACATTGTCCCCTACCATCCTTAAACTGCCATAGACCCGCAACTGAACAATATAACCTTCATTACTAGATCGTTCCCTGTGCCCATCAGTCCTTGTTTCACAGTCAACACTTCCATCAATCCTGGCCCAGTGTCATGAATCATCTTCTCCCCCCACCCCTTAGAAGGAAAAACTCAGCAGGTTTGGCAGGATGTGGAGAGAGATCAGCGTAAGTGTTTTTTTTGCTTATCTTCATCAGCGTGTTGAACTTTGTTGTGGCTCCTCTTAATCAGCTATTTGAAAGTTGGACGAGTTAATTAAATTGTGATTATGAGAATAAAGCAGCATAGTCTTTCAGAAAGCTTTATTGTTTGTTATTAGTCATTATAAAACTTCTGCCCACAGAATGTTCCTGCTGGACCCAGCAACAAGCCGAAACTTCCTGTGGTGATTGCACAATGTGGAGAAATGTAGAGTTTACTGAAACAAGAGAAGAAGCAGTTCTTCGCTATTTGTTTAGAAGTGTAAAGAGACCTTTTTATGACCTGCACACTATTGTAGTGGTGTTCACAGAGGCCAGGGGTCTTTGGTTTAAATAATTAACAAGCACAATCTGGGATTTTGACAACTCAATTTTTCATCCTGAGACCAAGGTGAATAGGAAATTCCTGTGCTGTGAATGAGCTAATCCAAAACCATTTCCCTCTTAAAAATAAAAACATAATTTTAGTAGAGTTCTTGTTTAAAACCCCAACTTGAAACAAAAGCTTGCCCTGGTAGAGTTTGAGTTGCCCAGTGCATTTTTTTTTTGTTTTTGGAAATACTTTCATCCAGTAAGTGTTTGTAAGTGAAATCTGAATTCACTTGTCTTTTTAACAGCCAAAACATCAAATCGTTTATATTTGTTTTTGAGAAGCAGACTATATTGTCTACCAAATTGTAAATTTCCCATTTGCTTAGAACAGAATGTAAGGAATATGATTGCAGTTGTGATGATTTGTTTTATATTATATTTTCAGTTTATATTTACTTTTCAGACAATGGCAGTTTGTTTTGAGCCGTATGAATGATATATACCATTAGATCTGAAATAAAACTTTCAATTGTATGTTATTTAGTGAGTGATTGATAATTCCCAGTATTAACCATTTCATGGAGTTCTTTTTGTGCACATTTCGGAACCAAAATGCTCTAAGAATAGTGAACATTGAAATTCATTGATTTACAGCTAATGCATTTAAAATTTTTGATTTCTGGTTAAGTACAGGCACTGGCAGCAATAAGAAGGGAACTGGCCGAAACCAACTCAACATAAATTAACAAATACACTGATAGAAGTTGTCAAATGTAAAAAAAAAATTTCATAAGGCCAAATAGGGTGACAGCAGAGAGTGTTTCTTTGGTAACAAGAGAGTTTAAAACTAAATTGAACTCGTGTGGAATAGAATTGCTAACAGCTTAGTTATTTGGTATTATGAAACTGGAGTATTGTTTAAGAAAATATTTTTGTAAGAACATGCATTAGAGAAATTCTCAAGAAGCAGCAATTTAAAAGGAAAACAGAATTTATACTGTAAGATAGGAAAGTGATGGTTGGTTTGCGAATGGACTCTGGTTGGTAGATACATTGCCACAAAGAATGCACCAGTTAATGATGACTAACAGTTAGCTGTCAAGCTTTGTCTAAATTTTAAACCTGACAAGTTGACTCTTAATTGGTCAAGGCCTTGCCATGCAAAATAAAACCGTGGGTGCAGTGAATGTACCTATTCTTTCTTTCTGCAAACGACAAGGCCCTGAGTGTCAATATATGTAACTCCCAGTACTGGAAAGCAGCCACACTGAAAGCCTGACTGACAATCTTACATTAATTAGTTAGTTAGCTATCTGTTGCTACATTTCTGTGTAAGGTATGCCAGAAATCCTCTTAACAAGTCTCTTGAGGCAGCTTATTAAATGCCATCTGAAAATCCATATTGATTTCCACTAGATTTTCGTTTTTCCAATTATCTCTTCAGAGCTGTTAAATTGATTGAATTTGCAGAAATAAATCCTTTCCATCTGTCTTGATAAATGCATGCCTTTCAAAATACTCATTAATGTTACCTTGATATATGGATTCTTAAGGTCTGTTTCCACTAAGTGGTGTTCTGATTAATATGTAGGTAACCTGACTTAGACCATAAAGGATAGGAGCAGAATTAGCCATTTGGCCCATTGAGTCTGCTCCACCGTTCAATCATGGCTGATATGTTTCTCAACTCCATTCTCCTGCCTTCTCCCCATAACCCTTCATCCTCTAATTAATCAAGAACCTCTGTTTTTACGATACTGAATGACTTTGCTGCAGAGGTCTGTGGCAGGTAAGCGTTCCATAGATCCACCACCCTCTAGCTGAAAGAATTCCTTCTCATCTCAGTTCTAAAGGATTGTCTCTGCACTCTGATCTGCTATGTATGCCTCTCGCAATCCATAGATTACAGTAAGAACATCGATTCTCCTGCTCCTTGGATGCTGCCTGACCGGAAGAGTGAGGGGTCTGGGTAGGAAGGAACTTCTCCCCTTGCTGGAGGGATCGATGACCAGGGAATATATCCGAGCAGGATGTTTAGAGGAAAAACGTTTCCACTGAGGATATTGGGCATCATAGCCTTGAGGGTGGTACAGGCAGAAACCTTCATGGCATTTAAGGAATATTCAGATATGCACTTGTGAAGGCAAGGCAAGGCATACAAGGCTACAGACCAAGTCCTTGAAAATGGGATTAAAATAGGCACAGTCCCAATGGGCTGAAGGGTCTTTTTCAGTACTGTAGATCTGTGTTTCCAATGCTGATTCATAGACGATGGTGAATACATTGGTTAATGATGACTGATATTATCAGATAAACTTTGGTTTAAATTTAAACCAGGCAAGTTGCCACATAATTGGTTAAAACCTTGCCCTGAGATGTGAACTGGAGAATAGCTGTCATCTATTTTGTTGATTTGAAACAAGCGCTGTCTAATAAAAGTAGAATTATGGGTTCTGCTTCAATTGCTGATTTATTGCATTAACTCAAAACCTTCAAACAATTGAATATAGATTGCAACTTGAAACTGATCAACATACAGTTCTTACATTGGTATGTTGAAGAAATATAAAGGCTTTTTAAACATCTTTACAATGCAGTTATCATCCCATATTATAGTATGAAGTGATTTCGGTAATAAGAGAAGCAAAGGTGAAGTTGGTCATATTTTATTCTCTGTTTTAATGTGGCCGGAAGATTCAGGAACCTGTTAACTGGAATGATGGTAATTGAAAGCTTTAAAATACAAATCTGCAGCACTGAGTCAGGCCTTTTTTTAAAATTCATTCATGGGATGAGGACTTTGCTGGCTAGAATGGCATTTATTGTCCATGCCTAATTACCCAGAGGACAGTTAAGAGTCAATCACATTGCTGCGGGTTTGGGGTCACATAAAGGCCTGACCAAGTAAGGATGATACTTTCCTTCCTTAAAGGGCATGAGTGACCCAGATGGGTTTTTCTGACAATCAGCCATGGGTTCATTGTTTGGCAACTAATTCCACATTTCATTGAATACAAATTCCACCATCTGCTGTGGTGGCATATGAACCCAGGCACCCAGAATATTACCAGGGTGTCTGGATTAATCATCTAGTGATAATACCATGAGGCCATTGCCTCCCCTGTTAGTGTTGTGCATGTTTAACATTGAATCTCCAGTGTAAGTCACATTTTCCAAATTCTGTGATAGATCCTAACATTTCTGAATTGATTTGCTAATTCTGGAACAATATTCCAGCACTCAAACTGAGGCTCATGTGAAGCAACTTGCTTGAGAGATGTGTCTTAACATCTTTGTACAGGTTGTTTGGAAAATATCTAAAAATATCTGTTCACTCTACGGCTATTGTGGCACAGTGGCAGTGCTCTTACCTCTGAGCTAAGCAGCCTGGGTTCAATCACGCCTTCTCAATAACATCTCTGAACAAGTTGATTTGAAACGAGGGGCTCATTTCTTCAGGATGTCTTTTTAAAAAATTGTTAATTTAGCGTTGGAGGTGATTTAGTAGAGGTAAAAAAAACTGAGGGTGGGCTCATTTTCTTCACCTGTGAAGAAAATGAGCCCTTCCACAGTTCCACAGACACCCTCCTTCGACTGACTGAACTGGTCCTCACCCTGAGCAACTTCTCTTTCCAATCCTCCCACTTCCTCCAAACGAAAGGAGTAGCCATGGGCACCCGCATGGGCCCCAGCTATGCCTGCCTCTTCGTAGGATATGTGGAACAATCCATCTTCCGCAACTACACTGGCCCCACCCCCCACCTTTTCCTCCGCTACATCGATGGCTGTATCGGCGCTGCCTCGTGCTTCCACAAGGAGGTTGAACAGTTCATCCACTTCACCAACACCTTCCACCCCGACCTCAAATTCACCTGGACAGTCTCAGATTCCTCCCTCCCCTTCCTCGACCTTTCTATTTCTATCTCAGGCGACCGAATCAACACGGACATCTACTACAAACCAACCGACTCCCACAGCTACCTGGACTACACCTCCTCCCATCCTGCCCCCTGTAAAAACGCCATCCCATTCTCCCAATTCCTTCGACTTCGCCGCATCTGCTCCCAGGAGGACCAGTTCCAAAAACGCACATCCCAGATGGCCTCCTTCTTCAAGGACCGCAATTTCCCCCCCGACGTGGTCGACGATGCCCTCCACCGCATCTCTTCCACTTCCCGATCCTCCGCCCTTGAACCCCGCCCCTCCAACCGCCACCAGGGCAGAACCCCACTGGTCCTCACCTACCACCCCACTAACCTCCATGTACAGCGCATCATCCGCCGCCATTTCCGCCACCTCCAAACGGACCCCACCACCAAGGATATATTTCCCTCCCCTCCCCTATCAGCATTCCGTAAAGACCACTCCCTCCGTGACTCCCTCGTCAGATCCACACCCCCCACCAACCCAACCTCCACTCCCGGCACCATCCCCTGCAACCGCAGGAGGTGCAAGACTTGCGCCCACACCTCCCCCCCCCCTCACCTCCCTCCAAGGCCCCAAAGGAAACTTCCATATCCGCCACAGATTCACCTGTACCTCCACACATATCATCTATTGCATCCTTTGCACCCGATGTGGCCTCCTCTATATTGGGGAGACGGGCCGCCTACTTGCGGAGCGTTTCTGGGACACCCGGACCAACCAACCCAACCACCCTGTAGCTCAACATTTCAATTCCCCCTCCCACTCCACCAAGGATATGCAGGTCTTTGGACTCCTCCATCGTCAGACCACAGCGAAACGACGGTTGGAGGAAGAACGCCTCATCTTCCGGCTAGGAACCCTCCAACCACAAGGGATGAACTCGGATTTCACCAGTTTCCTCATTTCCCCTCCCCCCAGCCTGTCTCAGTCAAATCCATCAAATTCAGCAACGCCTTCCTAACCTGCAATCTTCTTCCCGACCTCTCCGCCCCCACCCCAGTCTGACCTATCACCCTCACCTTGACCTCTTTCCACCTATCACATTTCCGACGCCCCTCCCCCAAGTCCCTCCTCCCTATCTTTTATCTTAGCCTGCTGGACCAACTTTCCTCATTCCTGAAGAAGGGCTAATGCCCGAAACGTCGATTCTCCTGTTCCCTAGATGCTGCCTGACCTGCTGCGCTTTTCCAGCAACACATTTCCATCTCTGATCTCCAGCATCTGCAGACCTCACTTTCTCCTCATTTTCTTCAGTAGTGGGAGATGGTTGGTAAAGGGAGAGAGCAGATTGGAATTTGTATTGAACTATGAAATGTAAATAAACAGTTTTTCTAAGACTGACCGCGGGCAACTAGCAATTCAACAATATAGCTCCAAACTGGATCCTGTGCTGTTGGTTTTGGTTGTAAGACAGTGATCATCTGTGTCATACTGCAGAATTACCGACATGAAGCTATACGTCTGTAAGAGGTAGTGTCTTAATTGAAGATGCAGAGGACTGTTAGCACTGTCACTAGATTTGAGTCCAATATTGCAGGTAGCTGTAATTCTTCAAGCAGAAAATGACATGACTCTGCAGCTGACTCTGGCTGCGAAGATCTTTTCCCCACCATCACTACAGATGGGTTTCCTCGTGCAGGTAGAACTAACCCGAACAATATCACAGCACTGCTGGCTAGAGTTAGTGTACGACTGAAGGTATGACTAAAATGATTTGAGCTCATCAAACAATCCAAATGCATACAACATACTTACGCAACCATGTCTAAACACCTTTCGAAATGAGGTGCTGGAAGCTAGGTTTAAAATGAGTGTTTTTCTCAACTGGTGCAGACTCATTTGGCTAAATGGCCTCTTTTTCCCTCCCATAACTAGGGCAGTATCCACCGAGCTCTGGCTGATAAACATGGAGTATCTCCCATGCAATATGACATGTCTCAGCAAAAACGCTTTGCTCCAAAGTCAAGTAGGCGATGCCATTAGAAACCCATTTGGTGGTAAAGAGATTAACAATTGGTACAAACCTTTCTGGAAATCAAGCAGGAAATAATATAATTAAGAAATTTCCGAAATATATTTGTTTTAATCTTAAAGAGAACTTCCCATAATCAATACAAATATTTAATTGCAGCATTCATTCCAAGTCATTTCACATGTTCCTTCTGTATAGTGTTTTGCATGGACGAATACTGAAAAATTAGGCATACATCCAATAGGTTGAAATGCTTATGCTTAACTGAAGTGCATGTTCATTCAAGTAGGCGTTTCCTCCACTGTTGGTCCTAGCTACAGGAAAGTGCACTTTGGACTTGAGCTTGACACAGTACAGCAGGAAATTATCCACATCAACCACTTGAACGTTGAATGAAACTCCTCCAATTCAAACTGTATGTTCTTTGAATTTTAATGAACTGTGTTATCTGCTACTTGTTTATTATTCCAATAATCCTAAGTAAAAACTTGGGTGTCAATAATTCCGATGCTAGTCAGTTAATTAAGCTTTATCTTTTCACTTTATGTAATTTTCATATTTAAGGGCATCATTTTCTCAAGTATTTTCAATTACTCTGTGCATTCTAAAGTTCACCTGTAATTAATGTCATAAAGTCCAGCTTTATGGCCATGGGTTTCAATACACTTCCATTGTAGTAACCCAGTTTAAAATGAAGACATTTGGTGGTGATTTGGTGTAAATTTGTTTGGCAAAGATGAATTAGCTTGATGGAGAGCAATCTTATTTTGTTTTACTGAAATCTTATTGTTTGAATAGTTGGTAATGAAATACTGCAGTATCCATAAAGAAACCTTTCACTATTAATCACTTCTCTGAACCCTTCATTGTCACTTCCTTCAAATAACCCTTGTAGTGGTTCATTCTAAAATGGATTTTGGCAAATTAGAAAACTTGATGGCTTCATTGCCTAGTTAAGAGAATCAAGACTTCTAACTCCTAATTGTTGCTAAAAGGAAACGTTCTTTGAATAAATCTGACAAATAGAAAGGGGCCAGAATGGGACCAACCAGCATTACGAACAATTTAAATCTTCAATAATTGCCAGGATCAGATATTTTAATATTCTGGGCATAATTCAGAAGCATTTGGTGACTGATGGAGGAAAATAGCATTCTACTTCAGGATTTAAAAGCTTGACAGTATGCAGCATTGCAATTCCTTTAGGACACAGATAAAACAGACAAATCTTCAGGAAAAGCAGCAAAATGGAAATACCATAAGACCATAAGACATAGGAGTGGAAGTAAGGCCATTCGGCCCATCAAGTCCACTCCGCCATTCAATCATGGCTGATGCGCATTTCAGCTCCACTTACCAGCGTTCTCCCCGTAGCCCTTAATTCCTCGAGACAACAAGAATCTATCAATCTCGGCCTTGAAGACATTTAGCGTCCCGGCTTCCACTGCACTCCGTGGCAATGAATTCCACAGGCCCACCACTCTCTGGCTGAAGAAATGCCTCCGCATTTCTGTTCTGAAATGACCCCCTCTAATTCTAAGGCTGTGTCCACGGGTCCTAGTCTCCTCGTTTAACTGAAACAATTTCCTAGCATCCACCTTTTCCAAGCCATGTATTATTTCGTACGTCTCTATTAAGTCTCCCCTTAATCTTCTAAACTCCAACGAATACAATCCCAGTATCCTCAGCCGTTCCTCATATGTTAGACCTGTCATTCCAGGGATCATCCGTGTGAATCTCCGCTGGACACGTTCCAGTGCCAGTATGTCCTTCCTGAGGTGTGGGGACCAAAACTGGACACAGTACTCCAAATGGGGCCTAACCAGAGCTTTATAAAGTCTTAGTAGTACATCTCTGCTTTTATATTCCAACCCTCTTGAGATAAGAGACAACATTGCATTCGCTTTCTTAATCACGGACTCAACCTGCATGTTTACCTTTAGAGAATCCTGGACTAGCACTCCCAGATCCCTTTGTGCTTTGGCTTTATTAATTTTCTCACCATTTAGAAAGTAGTCTATGCTTTTATTCTTTTTGCCAAAGTGCAAGACCTCGCACTTGCTCATGTTAAATTCCATCAGCCATTTCCTGGACCACTCTCCCAACCTGTCAAGATCCTTCTGCAGCCTCCCCACTTCCTCAGTACTACCTGCCTGTCCACCTAACTTCGTATCATCGGCAAACTTCGCTAGAATGCCCCCGGTTCCCTCATCCAAATCGTTAATATATAATGCGAACAGCTGTGGCCCCAGCACCGAACCCTGCGGGACACCGCTCGTCACCGGCTGCCATTCTGAAAAAGAACCTTTTATCCCAACTCTCTGCCTTCTGTTAGACAGCCAATCCTCAATCCATCCCAGCAGCTCACCTCGAACACCATGGGCCCTCACCTTGCTCAGCAGCCTCCCGTGTGGCACCTTATCAAAGGCCTTTTGAAAGTCTAGATAGACCACATCCACTGGGTTTCCCTGGTCTAACCTACTTGTTACCTCTTCAAAAAATTCCAACAGGTTTGTCAGGCATGACCTCCCTTTACTAAATCCATGTTGACTTGTTCTAATCAGACTCTGCTCTTCCAAGAATTTAGAAACCTCATCCTTAATGATGGATTCTAGAATTTTACCAACAACCGAGGTTAAGCTGATTGGCCTATAATTTTCCATCTTTTGCCTTGATCCTTTCTTGAACAAGGGGGTTACAACAGCCATCTTCCAATCATCCGGGACCTTTCCTGACTCCAGTGACTCTTGAAAGATCTCAACCAATGCCTCTGCTATTTCCTCAGCCACCTCTCTCAGAACTCTAGGGTGTATCCCATCGGGGCCAGGAGATTTATCGATTTTAAGACTTTTTAACTTTTCTAGCACTATCTCTTTCGTAATGGCAACCATACTCAACTCAGCCCCGTGACACCCTTTAATTTTTGGGATATTACTCATGTCTTCCACTGTGAAGACTGACGCAAGTACTTGTTAAGTTCTCCTGCTATTTCCTTATCTCCCATCACTAGGTTTCCTGCATCAGTTTGAAGTGGCCCAATGTCTACTTTTGCCTGTCGTTTGTTTCTTATGTACTGAAAGAAACTTTTACTATTATTTCTAATATTACTGGCTAGCCTACCTTCATATTTGATCCTCTCCTTTCTTATTACACTCTTTGTTATCCTCTGTTTGCTTTTGTATCCTTCCCAATCTTCTGATTTCCCACTGTTCTTAGCCACTTTATAGGATCTCTCTTTTTCTTTAATACATTTTCTGACTTCCTTTGTCAGCCAAGGTTGTCTCATCCCTCCCCGGTTAATCTTTCTTTTCTTGGGAATGAACCTCTGTACAGTGTCCTCAATTATACCTACAAACTCCTGCCATTTTTGCTCTACTGTCTTCCCGGTTAGCCTCTGCTTCCAGTCTATTTTAGTCAGTTCCTCTCTCATGCCCTCATAATTACCTTTATTCAACTGTAACACCATTACATCCGATTTTGCCTTCTCCCTTTCAAACTCCAGACTGAACTCTATCATATTATGGTCGCTACTTCCTAAGGGTTCCCTTACTTTAAGATCTTTTATAGAGTCTGGTTCATTGCAAAGCACTAGGTCCAGAATAGCCTGCTCTCTTGTGGGCTCCATGACAAGCTGTTCCAAAAAGCCATCCTGTAAGCATTCCATGAATTCCTTTTCTTTAGATCCACTAACAACATTATTTACCCAGTCCACCTGCATATTGAAGTCTCCCATGATCAATGTAACCTTGCCTTTCTGACATGCCTTCTCTATTTCCCGGTACATGTTGCGTCCCTGGTCCTGACCACTGTTAGGAGGTCTATACACAACTCCAATTATGTTTTTTTTGCCTTTGTGGTTCCTCAATTCCACCCACACAGACTCCACATCATCCGACGCTATGTCATTCAATACCATAGATTTAATTTTGTTCTTAACTAACAAGGCAACCCCACCCCCTCTGCCCACCTCTCTGTCTTTTCGATAAGTTGAAAAACCATGGAGGTTTAACTGCCAGTCCTGACCCCCCTGTAACCAAGTCTCTGTGATGCCTACTACATCATAATCATTCACTATTATCTGTGCCATTAGTTCATCGGCTTTGTTATGTATGCTACGAGCATTCAGGTAAAGTGCCTTAATGCTAACTTCCTTATCATTAGAGATGTTGGAAGTCATATGTCCTAAGTTATCCTTGCTTTTTACTGCATTCTCAGTCTGCCTCAATTTTAAATTCACCTGGAAACATTCTATCCTGCTGCTTTGTCTATTTATCTTATCCATGCTCCTCATAATACAGAAGATATCAGGTGCAGAATGGGAGTAACACAAGGCAAAATGATATGTCTCAAAGCATTATGATTAAACTTAGCTATAAACTGCCTTGTGTGTTTTAAATAGATTTATTAATATTTTTACATGACAGTTTTTGCAAAAAGTTGATTTGGTATGGAACATGTCTGGAAGAGTAACATAGAGTCATAGAGATGTACAGCATGGAAACAGACTCTTCAGTCCAACCCATCCAGGCCAACCAGACATCCCAACCCAATCTAGTCCCACCTGCCAGCACCCGGCCCATATCCCTCTAAACCATATTCATATACCCATCCAAATGCCTCTTAAATGTTACAATTGTACCAGCCTGAACCACTTCCTGTGGCAGCTCATTCCATACATGTGCCACCCTCTGTGTGAAAAAGTTGCCCCTTAGGATCCTTTTATATCTTTTTTTCCCCTCACCCTAAACCTATGCCCTCTAGCTCTGGACTCCCCAACCCAAGGGAAAAGACTTTGTCTATTTACCCTATCCATGCTCCTCATAATTTTGTAAACCTCTAAGGTCACCCCTCAGCATCCGACACTCCAGGGAAAACAGCCCTAGCCTGTTCAACCTCTCCCTATAGCTCAAATCCTCCAACCCTGGCAACATTCTTGTAAGTCTTTACTGAACCCTTTCAAGTTTCACAACATCTTTCCGATAGGAAGGAGACCAGAATTGCATGCAATATTCCAACATTGGCCTAACCAATGTCCTGTACAGCCACAACATGACCTCACAACTCCTGTGCTCAATACTCTGACCAGATAAGGAAAGCATACCAAACGCTGCCTTCACTATCCTATCTACCTGTGACTCCACTTTCAAGGAGCTATGAACCTGCACTCCAAGGTCTCTTTGTTCAGCAACACTCCTTAGGACCTTACCATTAAGCGTATAAGTCCTGCTAAATTTGCTTTCCCAAAATGCAGCACCTCGCATTTGTCTGAATTAAACTCCATCTGCCATTTCTTAGCCCATTGGCCCATCTGGTCCAGATCCTGTTGTAATCTGAGGTAACCCTCTTCGCTGTCCACTACACCTCCAATTTTGGTGTCATCTGCAAACTTACTAACTGTGCCTCTTTTATGCTCGCATCCAAATCATTTATGCAAGTGACAAAAAGTAGTGGACCCAGCGCCGATCCTTTTGGCACTCCACTGGTCACAGGCCTCCAGTCTGAAAAACAACCCTCCACCACCACCCACTGTCTTCTACCTTTGAGCCAGTTCTGTATCCAAATGGCCAGTTCTCCCTGTATTCCATGAGATCTAACCTTGCTAATCAGTCTCCCATGGGGAACCTTGTCAAACGCCTCACTAAAGTCCATATAGATCACATCTTCTACTCTGCCCTCTTCATTCCTCTTTGTTACTTCGTCAAAAAATGCAATCAAGATGGGAGACCTGATTTCCCACGCACAAAGCCATGTTGACTATTTCGAATCAGTCCTTGCCTTTCCAAATACATGTACATCCTGTCCCTCACAATTCCCTCCAACAACTTGCCCACCACCGAGGTCAGACTCACCGGTCTATAGTTCCCTGGCTTGTCCTTACTGCCCTTCTTAAACAGTGGCACCACATTTGCCAACCTGCAGTCTTCTGGCACCTCACCTGTGACTATCGATGATACAAATATCTCAGCAAGAGGCCCACTAATCACTTCTCTAGCTTCCCACAGAGTTCTTGGGTACACCTGATCAGGTCCTGGGGATTTATCCACCTTTACCCGTTTCAAGACATCCAGCACTTCCTCCTCTGTAATATGGAAATTTTTGCAAGATGTCACCATCTATTTCCCTATATTCTATATCTTCCATATCCTTTTCCGCAGTAAATACTGCTGCAAATTACTTGTTTAGTATCTCCTCCATTTTCTGCGGCTCCACACAAAGGCTGCCTTGCTCATCTTTGAGGAGATGGAAATGTGTTGCTGGAATAGCGCAGCAGGTCAGGCAGCATCTAGGGAACAGGAGAATCGACGTTTCGGGCATTAGCCCTTCTTCAGGAAAGGCTAATGCCCGAAACGTCGATTCTCCTGTTCCCTAGATACTGCCTGACCTGCTGCGCTTTTCCAGCAACACATTTCCATCTCTGATCTCCAGCATCTGCAGACCTCACTTTCTCCTCATCTTTGAGGGGCCCTATTCTCTCCATAGTTATCCTTTTGTCCTTAATGCATTTGTAAAAACCCTTTGGATTCTCCTTAATTCTATATGCCAAAGTTATCTCATGTCGCCTGTTTACCCTCCTGATTTCCCTCTTAAGTAAACTCCTACTGTCTTTATACTCTTCTAAGGATTCACTCGATCTATCCTGTCTATACCTGACATTTGCTTCCTTCTTTTGCTTAACCAAACCTTCAATTTCTTTAGTCATCCAGCATTCCCTATACCTACCAGCCTTTCCTTTCACCCTGACATGAATATACTTTCTCTGGATTCTTGTTATCTCATTTCTGAAGGCTTCCCATTTTCCAGCCGTCCCTTTACCTGCGAACATCTGCCTCCAATCAGCTTTCGAAAGTTCTTGCCTAACACAGTCAAAATTGACCTTTCTCCAATTTAGAACTTCAGCTTTTAGATCTGGTCTATCCTTTTCCATCATTATTTTAAATCTAATAGAATTATGGTCGCTGGCCCCAAAGTGCCCCCCCACTGACACCTCAGTCACCTGCCCTGCCTTATTTCCCAAAAGTAGGTCAGGTTTTGCACCTTCTCTAGTAGGTACATCCACATAGTGAATCAGAAAATTGTCTTGTACGCACTTAACAAATTCCTCTCCATCTAAACCTTTAATACTAAGACTGGGACTGCCAATGTTTGGAAAATTAAAATCCCCTACCATAACCACCTTATTATTCTTATAGATAGCTGAGATCTCCTTACAAGTTTCTTTCTCAATTTCCCTCTGACTATTAGGGGGTCTATAATACAATCTCAATAAGGTGATCATCACTTTCTGTTCCACCCAAATCACTTCCCTGGATGTATTTCTGGGAATATCTTCCCTCAGCACAGCTGTAATGCTATCCCTAATCAAAAATGCCACTCCCCCTCCTCTCTTGCCTCCCTTTCTATCCTTCCTGTAGCATTTGTATCCTGGAATATTAAGCTACCAGTCCTTCCATCCCTGAGACATGTTTCTGTAATTGCTATGATATCCCAGTCCCATGTTTCTAACCATGCCTTAAGTTCATCTGCCTTCCCTGTTAGGCCCCTTGCATTGAAATAAATGCAATTTAATTTATTAGTCCTACCTAGTCACTGCCTGCCCTGACTGTTTTACCAGTCTCAGATTGATCTCTTTCCTCACTATCTCCCTGGGTCCCCCCCACCACCACCACCTGACTAGTTTAAATCCTCCCAAGCAGCTCTAGCAAATTTCTCTGCCAGTATATTAGTCTCTTTCTAATTTAGATGCAATCAGTCCTTCTTGTACAGGTCACTTCTACCCCAAAAGAGATTCCAATGATCCAAAAATGTGAATCCTTCTCTCACACACCAGCTCCTCAGCCATGCATTCATCTGCTCTATCCTCCTATTTCTGCCCTCACTAGCTCGTAGCACTGGGAGTAATCCAGATATTACTACCCTTAAGGAGCTCCTTTTTAAATTTCTGCCTAACTCTCTTGTCCCTTCAGAGTCTCAACCTTTTCCCTTCCTATATTGTTGGTTCCAATGTGGACAATGACCTCTTGCTGGCCCCTCTTCCCCCGTAGAACATTCTGTACCCTCTCTGAGACATCCTTGATCCTGGCACCAGGGAAGCAACACACCATTCTGCTTTTTCTCTGCTGGCCGCAGAAACGTCTGTACCTCGGACTACAGAATCCCCTAACACAATTGATCTCTTGAAAGCCAATGTTGCATTAGAGCCAGTCTCAATACTAGAAATTTGGCTGTTTGTGCTACGTTCCCCTGAGAATCCATCGCTCCCTACATTTTCTAAAATAGCATACCTGTTTGAAATGGGTATATACACAAAAGACTCCTGGCCTAGGTGCCTACCTCTCTTACCTTTCCTAGAGTTAAGCCATCTATGTTACTGTATCTGAGACTTCCCCCTCCCCCCTCCCTATAACTACCATCCATCACATACTGTTGCTGTTGCAAATTCCTCATCGCTTCTAACTGTCTGTCCAACTGATCCACTCGATCCGATAAGATTGGCATCCAACAGCATTTATGGCAGATATAATCCGCAGTAACCCTTAAACTCTCTTTAAACTCCCCCATCTGACAAGAAGTACATATAGTACACTGTACTATAGGCCATTTTTGCTCCTTCACAATCTACAGATCCAGAAAATAATGCCATCTTATTCCTCTACAAACACTGCCCCAGGTTAAATTAATAATTATGGCTTATATTTTAAGTTTAGTCAGAAACTTATCTTCAAAAACATATTATCAAGAAAGAACCCACTCTACGCACAAATGCAGCCTTTCTATTGGACAGACTTTAAACATGTTTTGGGAATTTTCAAAATTACTTAAAAATGATGTGCATGATCTCATTTTGAGGCACTTTCACATATTAGTAACTCTCTTTGTTAAATAGCCAGCAAATTAACACTCAGCTAACTGAAAGCCAGGAGCACTTGAAAATTCATTGGGGTATAGAATTGCTTACAAACGAATGTGGAATCTATACTTTAAGGCTGTGTACATTTCCACATGGATTGAGGGGAGCACCTGAAGGTGGAGTATGCAACTTCTATATTACAGGACTCCAGGTAATGGAGAGAAAGCAGGAATATTGCGTTGAGATTGAGGATCAGCATGATCACATTGAACGGCGGAGCAGGCTTGATGGGCCAAATGGCCTATTCTTGCTTGTTTCCATGTTTCAATGTTCAACAGTCACAATATGGGAAAAATGCAGCAGATGTTATTATCAAGAACATGGACATAATTGTTCAATTTAAATCTGAGATGCTGTGAAAAAGATAGTAACTGCTTGGTTGATATATTCCAGATTTATGATGTGCAATGGAAATGTGTTTGCTGTCTTTACCAACCTTGAAGATATATTTTGGGTGATGGTTTTTTTTGTGTGCATCAGATATTTTGAAAATGTACTTCCGATGCTTATTATGCCTGTGGTCCTGTACCAATTAAAATATTGTAGTATCGAGGGAATTAATACTTGTAAGTTGTGACTTTGAATTTATTCGGGGGCGGGGTGGGGGGCATAGTTGATAATTATTGAGGATATTGATGAATTCTTCTAATTCTGTTTCTGTATAAAGTCCGAATGCCCCATACGTTAACACAAGTATAAATGGGATTATTGCTACGTGATTGCATCAACTGATAAATAAGTCAATGCAAATCAAAGAGGAGCTCCTGAAAGCCAAAAGGAGCCCTTTGAGTGAGTAAAAATGTCTCCTGATAAACAGCATTGTGTAGATTTTCAGGTCAGTGATTATCTGTTTGGAACTGGGTGATTGTGAAGCAGACAAACCAGAGACTCCAATGTCTTTGCTTTTCCAAATCCTAACTTGCCTTTTTCCCACCATAATATTGAAGGAAGTAACTTAACCTCTGAAGTTTTTTAAGCAAACAGGCTGGTTCATTTCATTATCAGAAACTGGTAAGTGCATGCAGTGGTTGTTCTCAGTTGAAGAACGGGATGTAGGCTGCGCTTCAGAAAACAAGCACCGGGATTCTTTTTAAAAGGGTTGGTGAAGTCAGTTACAAAGCTCTTGACAATCCAGCAGGTTTTATACCTTTTCACTTGCTAGAGTCTCTGTTTCTTCTCATTCATTTGAAATTGATTGAAGAATCCCACGTTACTGAGCACTGAAGGAGAATATCAATCCCTAATTTGCGTTTTCTGGTTTCCAAGAATTTCTCTGCACGTTTCAAATGATTGACTTTGTTTCTTCAAAATCTGTCTCACAGCTTTAAAAAAGAGTATTGAAAAGAAAGTGCTAGCTAGGTCTATTTTTACTGTATTAATAGTTACATGGATTAGAGAGAATGATTATTTCATGAATGGCCATTCTTGTCTAAAGTTTAGGATGCATTTTCTCCTCATTAATAGCTAATGAGCTGAAAATAGCTCAAAGCCTTATGCAATGTTTCAATGATAGACAAATTACCAGAAACCAGTACATCATAGGTAGGGAGTTTGGGGGAATGCTTCCGCCCTTAATCAGACTGACCTGGTGTTTGGTAGCAGCTGTGTCTGCTCTTGTACAAGGTGCACCAGTGGTGTGAGCGCTGTTGAGGTGCAATGGTAGTGACCCTACTCTGAGACAGGTGGCTCAGGTTCCAGGAGGTGTGTAATAATATCTCTAAAGGTTGATTAGAAAATATACATGTAAATAAAATGAAAGTCCAAAAACAAACAGCACTACCGAAGAAGGCATATCGTTTTCACAGACCCTGGAATTTAAGATAAAACTATGGAAGACAGCTATTGCAAAAAAAAAAATTCTTGATATATGCTCACGGTTGGAGAGGAGGGGGCCAGTGGTCATTATCCCAGGCACATAGCAATAGGAATGGTAAAAGGTAAAAGCATTGGGGATAAATTTAAAGAGCAGAGTCTCAGGTAATAACCTTTTCTATTTTTCTCTGAGCCATGGGCAAGTTAGCATTGAAAAATTAAAATTAGAGAGTTGAATGCATGGCTTTTTGGTTGATGTGAGAGAAATGGGTTAGGGTTCACTAACCCTATTGCACCAGTACTGGGAAAAATTGGATCTGTACTACTGGACCGGTCTTCACCTGACCCATGCTGGCACCAATGCTGCAGCAAGTCATATAGCTAGACCAGTTGGGAGTGCTTTAGACTTAAGTAGTGGATATAAGGGATTACATTTGAGAAGATTCGATAAACCAAAAAGTAGAGACAAGACAAGAGAAGATGGTATTAATATAGAAAATGATAAAGAGTATGACAGGAGAGGGTTGACAGTACAAATCAGCTAATAAGGCTAGAGGTTGCTTATAGAATAAAAAGACCAAAGACTTTATCTGGACACATATAGCTTCTGAAACAAAACAGATGATCTGAGTACAAATAGAAATAAATAAGTATAATCTAAAAGGCACTGCAGAGACATAGCTGCAGGATGACAGATTCAGACCTGAATATTGAAGGGTACAGGAAAAGATGCAAGAATGGTTCTTGTGGTACTGTGACATAATATTCTGTTAAATAATTAAGGTATTAGCATAATCAAGAGGAATCATCGAAGTTCAGGAAACGAGGATGTAGAAATAAGAAATAATAAAGATAAAAAATCATGTGCAAGTGGTGTATAGGCCCTGGAACAGATACCACATGGTCGGATGGTGTATAAAGGAAGACACACTTAAATTTGTCAGAATGGTTCAGTAATAATCCGGGGAAATTTTAATTTATATTTAGTCCAGAAAAATTGCCAAATGAATTTGATAAAGAGCCACATTAAAGGTCATTGAAGAGTTCATGGAATGTTTTACCAATTGTTAGAAAAGCCCATTCTGGAGCTGACCAGACAGCACGCTAAACTGGACCTGATGTTGTGCAATGACATAGGATTTTTTCATGGTCTGATAGTGACGGTATCCCTTTATAGCAGCAATTATAATATATTTTAATTTTGCATTCAGTTAAAGGAGAGAAAAGTGAATCCAAGAAGAGTATTTTAAACGTACATAAAGATGATTACCCAACTGCTTCACAAACGCACTTCAGGGAAGGAAAGTGATGCCAGAGTCACATGTAGTTGACCCTGGGCAGTTGGGGATGGGTGTTAAATGCTGGCTAAGCCTGCAATACCCCGCATGCCATAAAATCACATTATGGATCACTTTCAACCACAAAAAAAAATTCAAAAGGCAGAGCCCAACATCCATAGTTGATGTGAAAATTTTAAACAGTAGCAGCAACACTAAAGAAAAAGCATACAACTGCACAAATATAGGTAGGAGGTCAGAAAAAAAGAAGTTAAGAAAGTGAGTGTTGGCCTGGGCATTTGGAGAAAGTAAAGGGATGGCAGATGATTTGAACAGGTATGTTGAATCAGTCTTTACTGTAGACATTATAAGTAACATCCTAGAGTCTTAGAGATGTACAGCAGAGAAACAGACCCTTCACTCCAACCCGTCCTTGCCGCCCAGATCTTCCAACTCAATCTAGTCCCACCTGCCAGCACCCGGCCCATATCCCTCCAAACCCTTCCTATTCATATACACATCCAAATGCCTCTTAAATGTTGCAATTGTACCAGCCTCCACCATTTCCTCTGGCGGCTCATTCCATACACATACAACCCTCTCGGTGAAAAGGTTGCCCCTTAGGTCTCTTTTATATCATTCCTCTCTCACCCTAAACCTATGCCCTCTAGTTCTGGACTCCCCGACCCCAGGGGAAAGACTTTGTCTATTTATCCTATCCATGCCCCTCATAATTTTGTAAACCTCTATAAGGTCATCCCTCAGCCTCCGAAGCTCCGGGGAAACAGCTCCAGCCTGTTCAGCCTCTCCCTGTAGCTCAGATCCTCCAACCCTGGCAACATCCTTGTAAATCTTTACTGAACTCTTTCAAGTTTCATCACATCTTTCCGATGGGAAGGAGACCAGAATTGCACGCAATATTCCAACAGTGGACTAACCAATGTCCTGTACAGCCGCAACATGACCTCCCAACTCCTGTACTCAATAATCTGACCAATAAAGGAAAGCATACCAAATGCCTTCTTCACTATCCTATCTACCTGCGACTCCACTTTCAAGGAGCTATGAACCTGCACTCAAAGGTCTCTTTGTTCAACAACACTCCCTAGGGCCTTACCATTAAGTGTATAAGCCCGGCTAAGATTTGCTTTCCCAAAATGTAGCACCTCTCATTTATCTGAATTAAACTCCATCTGCCACGTCTCAGCCCATTGGCCCATCTGGTCCAGATCCTGTTGTAATCTGAGGTAACCCTCTTTGCTGTCCACTACACCTCCAATTTTGGTGTCACCTGCAAACTTACTAAATGTACCTCTTATGCTCGCATCCAAATCATTTATGTAAATGACAAACAGTAAAGGACCCAGCACCGATCCTTGTGGCACTCCATTGGTCACAAGCCTCCAGTCTGTCTTCTACCACCACCCTCTGTCTTCTACCTTTGAGCCAGTTTTGTATCCAAATGGCCAGTTCTCCCTGTATTCCGTGAGATCTAACCTTGCTAATCAGTCTCCCATGGGGAACCTTGTTGAAGCCTTACTGAAGTCCATATAGATCACATCTGCTCTGCACTCATCAATCCTCTTTGTTACTTCTTCAAAAAACTCAATCAAATTTGTGAGACGTGATTTCCCATGCACAAAGCCATGTTGATTTTCCCTAATTAGTCCTTGCGTTTCCAAATACATGTACATCCTGCCCCTCAGGATTCCCTCCAACAACTTGCCTACCACCGATGTCAGGCTCACTGGCCTATAGTTCCCTGGCTTGTCTTTACCATCCTTCTTAAACAGTGGCACTACGTTAGCCAACCTCCAGTCTTCCGGCACCTCACCTGTGATTATCGATGATACAAATATCTCAGCAAGAGACCCAGCAATCACTTGTCTAGCTTCCCACAGAGTTCTCGGGTACACCTGATCAGGTCCTGGGGATTTATCCACCTTTACCCATTTCAAGACATCCAGCACTTCCTCCTCTGTAATATGGACATTTTTGCAAGGTGTCACCATCTATTTCCCTACATTCTGTATCTTCCATATCCTTTTCCACAGTAAATACTGATGCAAAATACTTGTTTAGTATCTCCCCCATTTTCTGTGGCTCCACACAAAGGCAGCCTTGCTGATCTTTGAGGGACCCTATTCTCTCCCTAGTTACCCTTTTGTCCTTGATGCATTTGTAAAAACTCTTTGGATTCACCTTAACTCTATTTGCCAAAGCTATCTCATATCCCCTTTTTTGCCCTCCTGATTTCCCTCTTAAGTATACTCCTATTGCCTTTATATTCTTCTAAGGATTCACTCGATCTATCCAGTCTATACCTGACATATGCTTCCTTCTTTTTCTTAACCAACCCTCAATTTCTTTAGTCATCCAGCATTCCCTGTACCTACCAGACTTCCCTTTCACCCTGACAGGAATATACTTTCTCTGGATTCTCATTATCTCTTTCCTGAAGGTTTCCCATTTTCCAGCCATCCCTTTACCTGTAAACATTTGCCCCCAATCAGCTTTTGAAAGTTCTTGCCTAATACTATCAAAATAGTTTCTCCAATTTAGAACTTCAACTTTTAGATCTGGTCTATCCTTTTCCATCATTATTTTAAATCTAATAGAATTATGGTCGGTGGTCCCAAAGTGCTCCCCCACCAACACCTTAGTCAAGTGAAATATACATCACAAACGGAAGGAAAGGAGAAACTCAAGAAAATGCCATCTCCGTGAAGTGGCACAGAATGAGTTGTGGAGCTGTGGGAGGACAAGTGCTCCAGTTTGGATGGACTTTATCGGGGGGACTTAGGTTAAGAATTCTGACAATTGAATACATGAAAATTAATGCCAATGAACTTCTCATCACTCACTAAGGAGATTCTCATCTCTCTGTTCACACTTGGGTGTTCAATCTCACTACTTCCTCTTGACTTCAAGAAACTTATTTCGATCAATCTCAACTGACTTGCCAATGCCCATGTCATACAAGAGTTGGCAAGGTTCCAACCCTATATGTCAAATTAGCTTAGTGTCTGTCGTAGTATAAATGCTAAAATCTATCACAAACGATGTTAAAACAGGGCACTCAGAAAAGTTCACGATAATCAGGCAGAGTCAGTATGGTTTGCTGAAAGGGAAATCATGTTTATCCTATTTTTGGAGTTCTTTGAGGAAGACGCACATGCTGTGGATAAGGGGGAACCCGTCGATGGGTGGTAATTAGATTTTTCAGACAGCTTTTGATAAAGTGCCACATTAAAGGTGATTCCAGAAAATAAAGGCTGATGCTGTAGGCTGTAATGTAGTGATATGGAGAGAAAATTGGGTGGCTAACAGGAAACAGAATAGGCATAACTGGTTTGTTTTCTGGTTGGCAAGATGTAATGAGTGGCATGTCACAGGGCTCATTGCTGGGACCTCAGCATGTTATAATTTATATAAATGAGGTGAATGAGGGAACAGAAAATATGATTGCTGATGATATAAAAATTGGTTGGAAAGTAAGCTATGAAGGGACATAAGGAGACTGCAATAGGAAATAAATATGATCTGACAAATGGAGTTCAATCTGGAAGAAATAACAAAGTCATTTAATCTAAATGGTGAGAGATGATTGAGCTCCAGGGAGCAGGGACATCTGCATGTCCAGCATTTTTAGGAAGCCTGACAGGGTAGATGCTGAAAGATTATCCCCCTTGGGTGACAATCTAGGACCTGAGGGAATAATCTCCAAATAAGGTTCATTGATTTAAAACAAAGATAAAGAGGAATTTCTTCTCTCAGAAGTGAGTGAATCTGTAGAATTCTTTACCTCAAAGAGCTGTCAAGGCTCGATCATTTTGTACCCCGTCTTTGTCATTGTGAATTCTAGGCTGAGTGTTTAATCAATAAGGGAATCAAGGGTTATGGGGAAAAGGCAGGAAAATGGAGTTAAGGATTATTAGATTAGCCATAATCGCATTGAATGGTCAAGCAGACTAGATGGGCTGAATAGTCTACTTCTGCTGTTTCTTAATGTTGGTATAATAATCAGGTGTAATTTCACTGTGCGCTCTAATCCCACACCAGTTTTTGGGATTGAACTCTTACTCCCACTCCGCTCCTGATTTACAAACATCTGTCTTAAGAACACTTGTGATGTTAGAACACACTCCCGTGCAGGAGTGTATTGATATTCAGTTTAAATGTCTGAAATAAGAACATTCCCTGTACTTAGAAAAAGCTTTTCATATTGTCCTGTATTGTTTTCCTACTTGTGTACTGCTGTATGACTCTATGACCTGTGAGCAGACTCAACAACGGAACTCATTCACAACCTGGGAATTTGACTGTACTCTTGACTGCTTCATTGTTATTTGATTAAGTGTATTCATTATTTAAAGATGATAGCACTTTGGAATCCATGTGACACTTCCTATTTTCAGTGTCTTTAATTTCAGAGTGTTTCAGGTTCATTACTTAGGAATACATCTCTATGATTACAATCAAAGCACTTAATTTTGTGTTCTGGTTTAAATTTTTATCTTCTCCTTTGTTTAAGTTTCAATCCCTGTCACTACACTCATTATCCCCTTGTTGAAAAGGCAGATGTGGAATCTGTCTATATTGTTCATCAAGATAGCTCTTCATTCAGTAACTGAGAACAGGCTAGTTATCTTCCATTTTCTCCTCTCGAAGGCATTTCTATTGTATGACCTCACGAGACCATCAGCAGAAGTAAAGAAATCCAACCTTGAATTCTCATTACATTATGGGTCAGTATGTTTCAGTAAAAACCTGCTACATTTACTCAAAGCTCCTGCAGTCACTGAATTCTCATCACATCTGCATGACAGCATTGAATGTTGGACTCTTATAGATATTCAAAAATCGTTCTTATCGATTTATTGAGAAGGGCTTATTGTGGAAGGGTGCTTTCCTCAGTTTATTATTTCTGTATTATCCAACATATCGATTCAGACAATGTAGTTATCACAAATCATTCCTTGTCATCTCCTGCTTCTTGCACTGTCCTTTCAGTAGCACTCTCCAACTGATTCTCAATGAGTATTGTTTACAACAGTTTACAAGCTTGTGGTGAAAGTTTTGTGTAAGTGGAATGAAAAATAATGCAAATTTTAGTTTTAACCATATTAATTCATCGACTGATCGCCTAAATAACAGTTTAATGTTCTGATATTGTTTTTGTGTTTTTAATTGAAATGGTTAATCATGATCATTGTAATGGCAAGTCATCAGATCCATTGGAAGCATGGACCTGGTTTATTGTTTATCGTTGTTTGGAATATTATTGTGGAAACTGATCTAAATATTCTTCTACATGAATTCAGAAATACGCAAATACTGCATTTCTTTCCAGCTAAATTATATGGTTATAGGGTCTGTTTTCATGCCACACACCTCTGTGACTATGCCTCTATATAGTTTTAAAGACAACCAATGTCATCTTTCTGAAAGGGATGAATTTAATATCATTTATCTTTTTGTTGTTGCAGTCATTGCACTGTCACTGAACTTCAATCTCGATGAAAAGAGAGATGCTTGTGCAGAAAGTTGTTTGGTAGTAGTTCTTTTCATGGGAGTTCTGTGATGTGGGCTATCTGCAATGGCAATGTTGGAGGACCCTCAAAGGGAAATAGCTGCCTGTGGACAGGGAGATCGACAACAGGCTTTCCCAGACAGTGCCTCCAACCTGCTGCTTTATTTGAGTAAGTGTGTGTGAACTGGTCCTGGGCTCAACATGAAGGGGAGGAGAGTGGATAGTTGTGGGCTTTGATCTCGGAAAAACCAAGGTTGACTATCTCAGGATACGAATGGAAAATTACAATGTTTTAAGCCAAAATCTTCTTAGGGCAACTTTTACATGAAATTAACTTTGATACAAATATGACATTCCTGTTGAAGGGCTTATGCCCAAAACGTCGACTCTCCTGCTCCTCGGATGCTGCCTGACCTGCTGTGCTTTTCCAAAGCCACACTTTTTGTCTCTGACTCTCCAGCATAATCAGTCTTCACTTTCTCCTTTTATACAGATATGTCCAGTGTTTTCCAGAATGATGTCTGGGATGAAGGACTTCAGTTACGTGGAAAGGCAGGACTGTTTTGCATCGAGCAGAAGGGGTTGAGAGGAAATGTAACCAAAGATTTCAAATTATAAAATTTAAGGAGAATCTGTTTTCAATGGCAAGATAGTTACTATTGGGTGGATAGAAATTTACGAAAATTGTCAAAAAACCAGAAGATAGATGTTTTCTTACAACCTGAGTGGGAGTGGGGGTATATTTTTTAAGATGAGAGGAGAACGTTTTAAAAATGACATGAGGAGCAGCTTTTGATACAGAGTGGTTAGTGTGTGGAATTAACTTCCTGAGAAAGTGGTGGATGCAGGTGCTGTTACAACATTTAAAAGACATTTGGATAAGTGCACAAACAGGAAAGGTTTGGAGGGATAATGGGCCAGGCAGGCAGCTGTGACTTGTTTACTTTGGGGTCATGATCAGCATGGGCAGGTTGGACCAAATGCTCTGTTCGGACGGTACTGCTGCCTCACAGCACCAGGGTCCCAGGTTCGATTCCAGCCTCGGGCGACTGTCTGTGTGGCGTTTGCACATTCTCCCCGTGTCTGCATGGGTTTCCTCCAGGTGCTCCGGTTTCCTTCCACAATCCAAAGATGTGCAGGTTAGGTGAATTGGCCATGCTAAATTGCTCATAGTGTTAGGTGCATTAGTCAGAGGAAAAATGGCACTGAGTGGATTACCCTTCGGAGGGTCGGTGTGGACTTGTTGGGCCGTAGGGCCTGTTTCTACACTGTAGGGAATCTAATCTAAAAAGCCCAAATAGTCTGTTTCCGTGCTGTACGGCTCTATGACTTGCTGCCAAAACTTCACATCTTGGACTCATGAGGTCACACACAAGAATATTAGATTGGTTAAAGGTGAAATCCTGCAGATAGAGTCAGAGAGTCAAAGAGATGTACAGCATGGAAACAAACACTTCCGTCCAACCCGTCCATGCTGACCAGATATCCCAACCCAATCTAGTCCCACCTGCCAGCACCCGGCCCATATCCCTCCAAACCCTTCCTATTCATATACACATCCAAATGCCTCTTAAATGTTGCAATTGTACCAGCCTCCACCACTTCCTCTGGCAGCTCATTCCATACACATACAACCCTCTGTGTGAAAATGTTGCCCCTTAGGTCTCTTTTATATCTTTCCCCCCCTCACCCTAAACCTATGCCCTCTAGTTCTGAACTGCCTGATTCCAGGGAAAAGGCTTTGTCTATTTACCCTATCCATGCCCCTCATAATTTTGTAAACATCTATAAGGTCACCCCTCAGCCTCCGACACTCCAGGGAAAACAGCCCCAGTCTGTTCAGCCTCTCCCTATAGCTCAAATCCTCCAATCCTGGTAACATCCTTGTAAATCTTTTCTGAACCCTTTTTCAAGTTTCACAACATCTTTACGATCGGAAGGAGACCAGAATTGCACGCAAGAATGCTGGAGAAACTCAGCACATCTGGCAATGTCTGTGGTAATTAACTTGGTGATCCTTTCAAATTTGGCATGTTTGTATTTGTCCTGAGGAGTACAAGATGGAAGTCTTGAATGACGTGTCTCTATTTTGTAGCTTTATGTGCCTCTGGGCACACTCATGCACACCATGGTGCCTGGGAAAGACAGAAAATATAGGGCCGATTCCTGACTGTGACATCTGTGGCACTCCGCTCTGCCCCCCGACTCCCCCACGGGCATTGTGAAGTCACTATTTCATCTCCTTGAGGTGCTCCTGTGGAACTCATCACCTGAGCCCTTTATACAGTCTCACTCCTCGACCAGGAGGCCCGGGTTCATGCCCCACCTGCTCCAAGTTGTTTAAGAAAATGGGTTAAATGTGCTAAAAAGCACACCCAGCAAAAGTCACGATGGTTTTCGGGATGGGATGGGATGGTCACTCAGTCATATGTGATACAAAGAACAAAGAAAATTTACAGCCCAGGAATGGGCCCTTCTGCCCTCCAAGCCTGAGCCGATCCAAATCTATTGTCTAAACCTGTCGGTCAATTCCTAAGCATCTGTATCCCTCTGCTCCCCACCTACTCATGCATCTGTCCAGACGCATCTTAAATGAATCTACCGTGCCTGCCTCTACCACCTCTGTTGGCAACACGTTCCAAATGCCCACCACCCTCTGTGTGAAGTATTTGCCGTATGTATCTCCCTTAAACTTTCTACTTCTCACCTTGAAAACATGACCTCATTATTGAATCTTTCACCCTGGGAAAAAGCTTGTCTCTATCCACCCTGTCTATACCCTTCATGATTTTATAAACCTCAATCAGGTCCCCCTTCAATCTCCTTTTTTCAAATGAAAATTAACCTAGCCTATTCAATCTCTCTTCATAGCTCGCACCTTCCATACCAGGCAACATCCTCGTAAACCTTCTCTGCACCCTCTCCAAAGTGTCCACATCCTTTTGGTAATGTGGCCACCAGAACTGTACACAGTATTCCAAATGCAGCCGAACCAATGTCTTGTACAATTTTAACATGACTTGCCAGCTCTTATACTCAATATCCCGTCCAATGAAGGCAAGCATACTATATGCCTTCATGACCACTCCATCCACTTGTGCAGCAACCTTCAGGGTACAATGGACCTGCACTCCCAGATCTCTCTGCCCGTCAACTTTTCCCAAGGCTCTTCCATTCATTGTATAGACTTGCCTAAATGATAAAGTAGAAGAAGAATAAAAAATATTGTTGTTGGTGACATGGTGGCTCAGTGGTTAGCACTGCTGCCTCACAGCACCAGGGCCCCAGGTTCGATTCCAGCCTTGGGTGACAGTGTTGAGTTTGCACCTTCTTCCTGTGTCTGTGTGGGTTTCCTCTGAAGGCTCGGGCTTCTTCTCACAGTCCAAATATGTGTAGGTTAGGGGAATTGGCCAGGGGAAAATGCAGGATTATGGGGATAAGGTTGGGCTGGGGTTTGAGTGGGATATTATCCGAGGGTTGGTGTGGACTCATAGGCTGAATGGACTGCTTTCACAGTGTAGGGATTCTCTGATTCTGTAAAGCAGACCAAGCAGATGGGATTGGGCAGCTCGGAGAGCTTCCTTGTGGGTCTGTTCCCTGTACAGGCCCAGCTGGTTATAAACAGGTCCAGGCAGCAGGCAGTAGAGGAGGTCATATCTGCCAACTGCCTGCCCCTCTTCCACGGTTACATTTTTGCCTGGGTATCATTGAAGAGGGAGCATGCGGCGTCCATCAATGCCCTTGATACCTTTTAGAGAGAGGTGGACACTGCAGGGGATAAAGTGCTTCATTTCCCCTCCAAATGCATTTTGATTTAGCGCATTCTCTCTCTCTCCCTACCACCACCCCCCAGTAGTTTGCAGGCTTGTCTAATACCTGCACGGACAATTTACTGCTGGTGGTTAATAGTTTAAAAAAGACAAAAAAAGTTATGGTGATTTGTTGGTGGAGGAAAAAAAACTTTTGTTGTGTGTGATAATACTTCAGATGTTTAAAAAAAACCTAGCTGGCTTCTGTGGCACAATGGTATTGCCCCATCTCTGAGCTAGGAGATCTGGGTTCAAATCCCAGCTTCTCTATATGTGCAATGACATTGCTGAATAGGTTTTTTTTATATATAAAAGAGCAGACCTAGAAAGGCTTCTATGGCACAAGAGTCCTTACCTCTGGGCCGGGGAAACCCAGGTAGCAGTCTCACCTGCTCCAGTGTTAGAAACTCTGAGCAGGTTGATTAGAAAATCTATAAAATAAAGCAGCCCTAGGGATTGGTCTACAGGACTGTCAGTCCCAGTCAGGGACTGGCCTATGTAATCCATGTAGAGTGGCCCTATCTCAATGTTCAATAGTAAATGACATTCTTTTTCAGTCGGCTTCCTCAGGATGTGGCCTTTATCGGTCCATGAATCTATTTGCATCATCTGACTCCATGGAGATGGTAAAGAGAGTGAGGATGCAGGTGAAATAGAGACAATGCCAAACTGAATCTTGTCCTCATCTGACATTTCCTTCCATACATTTGGAAGCTGTGATTAAGAACCAAAATCCCTTCCCCCTGGTTCACTCTGATCCCAGTTTCTATTGACCCTGATTGATTTCACCTGGCAGACAAGATCAAGGCTGAAATGTTATGATCTTTCAGTTGCATGATGTCAGTGTTGTTTCTGTCATCACCATTTGTATATCTATTGCAATCAAAACGTAATGTTTCTGCCCACTTTCAACCTACAACCCTCTGGTTACCATCATCACTTCCTTTTTAATGACCGAATTAAATTGATCTAAGTAGTTGGTGCCTGTGAAGCAAATCATATTTTTTAAAATCATCACCTTTCTCACCAGCTGACACTTGTAAAGCTCAAGCAAAGACATAGGGCAAAATTTTACCAGCCCCTCAGCAACATGGATAATGGCAAGAATCAAGGGGAAAGATGCTGAGATTGGAAAAAGCTTGTTGACCAGCCTACTCCAATTCCTATTTTCGATGTTTCTGTGACACACTGCTTTCTCAGCTGGCGCCACAGGCTGCTGTCTGGGTCATGGTGTTTATGTTGTGCTTCCTTTGAGGCTGTCAGCTACTTTTACATTACAGTGTAGAAACAGGCCCTTCGGCCCAACAAGTCCACACCGACCCGCCGAAGCGAAACCCACCCATACCCCTACATTTACCCCTTACCTAACACTACGGGCAATTTAGCATGGCCAATTCACCTGACCCTGCACATCTTTGGACTGTGGGAGGAAACCGGAGCACTCGGAGGAAACCCACGCAGACACGGGGAGAACGTGCAAACTCCACACAGTCAGTCGCCTGAGGCGGGAATTGAACCCGGGTCTCAGGCGCTGTGAGGCAGCAGTGCTAACCACTGTGCCACCGTGCCGCCCACAATAGATTAGATTAGATTAGATTACTTACAGTGTGGAAACAGGCCCTTCGGCCCAACAAGTCCACACCGACCCGCCAAAGCGTATACCACCCAGACCCATACTCCTACGTTTACCCCTTCACCTAACACTACGGGCAATTTAGCATGGCCAATTCACCTAACCTGCACATTTTTTTTTTGGATTGTGGGAGGAAACCGGAGCACCCAGAGGAAACCCATGCAGCCACGGGGAGAATGTGCAAACTCCACACAGAGAGTCGCCTGAGTTGAACCCGGGTCTCTGGCGCTGTGAGGCAGCAGTGCTAACCACTGTGCCACCGTGCCGCCCACAGACACACCGCCCAGGCTGTACAGCTTTTCAACCAGAAAAGGAAGGGTCCGTGGTTGTGGAGGTTGAGGTAGGTGAGAGCTTTGGAGTGGAGAAGCTACATGCAGTGGTGATCCATGGGTGGTGTTGAGGTCTGTATGCGGTGGCAAGGTTAGGGTGGGTGTGAGCAAACAGAGAGTTGATAGTGGCATTTTCCATCTGGGTAACACAGGAAATTATTGTTCATTTTGCTGCACTAATGAGATTCTCTCTAACTCTGGAGGCACTATGGATCTGAGCTGCTATCTGTGTCCAGGCTGGCCATCTTCAATGCCTTGATCTCCTCTGTACCAGCAAGGCCTCCAGCTTCCCTTCCTGAGACATTTCTGTCTCCTCAGAGGACAGTGTGTGAGATAGCTCTGATGTTGAGGATCTGAAGTGGTGTGAAGCTGGCACCAGCAGCTTGTACACCAGCAGGTCCCAGCAGACACTGGGATTCCACCTTCCTTGTTTGTAGGAGAAAACACCAAAGAGGCCGGTTACTTAGTTGATGAGCTGAGGAGGAGAGGATAGTGTGAGAGAAGTCGCTGTGAGACACAACAGGACACTCAATGAAACTCCCCAGAAATAATATTTCACTTAAAAATGGGAGAATCCAGCTGGTAATCATATGTATTTTCCTCTGACCTGGTTTCACTTACATTACATCATCTCTTGTATCTTTTAAAACCTTCACGAAAGAAGTTGCAAACTGAATATTTTACCTGGTAACAATTGTTCAGAGTTTTCACTCATTGTCTGTATTCGGATGATATGCAGAACTCCTGATAGGACAAGCTGCTTCCCTGGCATTTGAAGATTCCGAGAGTTTACACTCATTTTTTCGGTTGTCAGAACTTCTTTTTTCCCAATAGATTTTGAAAGAAATGTGGAACTTGAATTGGTTGAATGTTTATTTTGAGTTAGTGATGACTGAAGCATATTATGAGAGGCTGCTGATATGAAAATTAACTATGGTAATTGTGGTTTCCTCATTGACAATGGAAGATAAGCTCTGTTTGTGGGGAATTGTTTGTTGATGAAAACTCGGTTGAAGAAATTTCCCCTTTCTGAACCATTTAAGAAGAGGCTTATGAACATTGTATGAAGTTCTTGGTGTGTTAAAGATAATCCATGTTTGATGAAGACCATTCAGCACTGTGACAGATCCCGAGTGGATCCTTGGAAGTGGCCACTTGCATTAGAGTTTAATGCAGCTGTTACCTTGATGAGCACTGGGATGGGATGGCTACCATGCCTTCAGCTCACAGCTCACACTCCAGCAGTTGGCATTGCTCAATGACAGTGTCCCAGGACATCTTCATTCTGTGATGACGCTTGAGGATGATAGACTCTGGGCCTCCTGTTCCTCCTCCCCATCCTGAGGGCACCTCCAGGTGTGACCTCTTCCTGTGTAGGATGGTCAGCAACTGCTGGAGGTTGCTGCTGGTCCTCAGCTCACTGACACATCTGTTCATCCTCCATTTCTCTGCACCGTCATCCTATCCCCATAGCAACAGTGACAAGGAGCCTTGCTGTGGCTGGATCCATTGGACAGGCATCCATTGAATGGGGTGGGGAATATCAGAAACAGAACAGCTCCTTAGTAATGAGAGCAGTCAGCATTTCGGGTTCTGCCCTTCTCCAGGCAGTGAGACATGGGGCACTCTGACAGGGAGGGTCATGGAATGGTTCCACATGGACCTTTGACAGGACCTTCTTCTGATGAATGCAGCACCAGGCACGTGACAAAGGAAGAGTAGCAGATTGCTGCATGAGGACTGAGGCCTTGTCCTGTCAGTCTCACATCACCAGGAAAGGCAGCGTTACAGGTCAGAGCATGGTGTAGAATACTTACAGTTCAAAGAGAAAGGCATCAATTCAGTGTCACTGTGCAGCCAATGTGATCTCACATTATTTTGCAAATAACTTCACAGAGGCTATTATCCCACCAACTCTCCCTTTATTTACATGTGGAGAGTCCTTGACACTGATCCAGCTTCCAGCGTGAACAGGTTATCAGACACTTCTGTTTATATCTGTCAACTAGGGCTCCCTGATTGGGACTGTTAATCTGTCCCAATCAGGGCAGTCATATTCTAAGATGTTGACCGTACTGACCTTGTTACAATCATTACAACATTTGTTCTTTGGGGCCCTGAGGGGTCACTTTAAGGTCACCTGGGATTACTTCTGCTTCACAATGTGTAGATCTCAGTCACGAGGTCAGGATTACCTGTGCCCAGTGTTTATGCCCCACCCAGTTGGTCATTGTTGCATTTCCCAGGCAGGGAGCAGTGATGATGGTTGTCTTCACCCTGCCCTGTGTAAGTGCCTGATTAATGCAATTGCCCCTTGGAGAGCCTCCTATTGCTCCCTGTGGAACCCATGTGCTCAGACAGAAAAACACTGACTCCACCCACTCAGGGCCATTTTCTGTTTCCATTGCATATTTACAATTAGCCCAAGGATGGAAGGCATGGCAGGTTGGACTTGGCACCGTGAGCATCAGGCTCATCCGGGTAATCAAGAGCATCACCCCTCCCACCCTGAAATTTCCATATCCTTTTCTTCCCAAGGACTCCTGTCCAGCCTATCAGCTCTGAGCCCCCAGGATTGTCCAAGGCCCACTCCTCCAACTGTGGTGAAAAGGACCACAACCATGTTCACCCCAAGCGAATGAATGACCATATCCAAGCCCCTGGACTGGACCAGCTGATGCCTGTGACTAGCTGTACACATGGAGGATTACTCTCTGTTAGACTTGGAGACCTGATCATTTGGTTGGCACAATGTGTCTGCCACATAGACAGGTAGCACATGTTGTACATGTCAGATTGGTGTAACACAGAGCTGTCTATGATGACCCCCTTGACTGGTGACTGCTCACAACCACGACCTATTGACTGGCTTTGTTTTTGCATGGAGCAACAAAGCAAGGCAGAAGAACTGTGAGCCTTTACAGTCTGGCTGAAGCAGCAAAGTGTGACAGGCAAGGCAGATGGTCTAAGCACCAAAGTAGTACACAATGGGAGAAAGAGCAGACAGCTCTGAGATGTAGCTGAAAAATGTGTTGCTGGAAAAGCGCAGCAGGTCAGGCAGCATCCAAGGATCAGGAGAATCGACGTTTCAGGCATAAGCCCTTCTTCAGAGATGTACCTTCTCTGAAATGTACCTTGGCCCAATGCATTGGATTGGTGCCTGACCCTGCATGTACACTTTGTTAGCAGCAGTATTGCAATGATGGACAGATTGGTACTGTAACTGGATCAGAGATGTATGCCAACTTTTATTAAGGTGTGTATGTGTACACTGTACCTTTAAGAGAGAGAAAAAGAATAATCATGGAATAATCATGGTATTCCCCTTGACTTCCTTACAAATATGGTGCACCAAAAGACCGCATTATTCCATAAAATATGACAGTCCTTCTTGAATTACAGAAATACAGATATTTCGGCCATCCTAACAAGGACTTTTATTTAATTGAGATGGCGAACCTGGCTGGTCCGCCCCTTGGGAGAGGAATCCCGCACGAATACGGGTTTTGTTACGATTTGATGTTAACACATTCTGAGCATGTATCTCACTACTCAATTTCTGTGTTATCCGTCGTTTTTTTCTTCTCTGAATAATGTAAGAGACTTAATTATACACTCTGGTTAGTTGTAGGTTAGATTAGTAGTTAGTTGAGTTTTTTTTTCTCTTGGTTTTTTTTTCTGTTTGATAAACTTTGGTTATTATTTATTTAAACTTGTAAAAATATGTTAAATTTTCAATAAAAATATCTACAAAAAAAAGAGAGAGAAAAAGCTAGCAAGGACTGACTGAAAGCACAGGCTGTGCTGAACAATTTAAAAATGTAATAGCTGGTTGAAACAAACAGCTGGATTTGCGTTGCCATGGAACAAAAACAAATTCAAATTCAGCCAATCAGTTTAGATTATGAACCAGATACTAAAATCCAATTGAATTTGAATTTAGTGTTTTGATGACATCAAATCAATGAAATGATCCAATGTTTTGGGGTATAAAATCCATAATTTTGAACAGTTAGGGGGAGAAATACCAAGAACCAACAAGTATAGATTGCTCGCCAAATAGCTCTCTAAAAGATACCTGTCCATAAGAAAAGTTGTGCAGCAGAAAACGGAAGAGATGACCCAGGAAAATACAACCAAACATCTACAATGGAAAATCAACAAAGCTGACTGGTTTTGAAACGTGATTATTCTTTTTTGTAAATCTTAATTGGGGAATTTTTTATCGGACCGGTATTATAGAGCGGAAGGTAAAAGATAGGTTTAAGAGAAAGTAGTTGTAAATAGTTGTCAAATGTTCTCTTTTGGACTTAAAGAATAAAATTGTTAATTTTTCCTTTAAATGGTGACCTCTGGGATAGTCCCTTGCCTTTTGAAATTTAACAGATGATGGTGTGAGGTGAGCTTCTGTGTGTGGGGGGTTTAAATTAGCAGAGGGTTTACCCCGTGTTGCATCTGTGGAGAGAGAATCCAAGTTAACATGTCGAATTTAGTATGATTTCTTCAGAACTGAAAGATCCAGCAGCCGTGACTGTGACTCACCGTTCCTCACTTCATAACTAATGGCTGTTGTTACGACACGGGTTAAACCCTCCTGCTTAGTTTAAACCAGCAGCACTGAAAAGATTTATCCCATGCAATGATCTGGGAAAATTCGAGAGGCCAAGAACTATTTAAAGTAAAAATTAACAATGTTATTTCTTAAGGTATAACTGAGAATAATTAACAACTATTTACAACTCCTTCCTCTATCTTTCCCCTCTATACCCTATAAAATCCCCGCTTAAGATTTACAAAACAAAACTTACCTCAAAACCAGCCAGCTTTCGGTTCTTCTCTGTATTCCTGTCTGTGTTTCTTCTTGGGGATTCTGCTTCACAGGTCACTGATTGATAAAGGTACCTTTAAGAGAGCTATTTTTCAGGCAGTCTTTGCATGCTGGTGGCTTGGCAGTTCCCCTCCCAACTGTTCAATTTTCCCGGGTCTTATATCCCCAAAGCATTGTGTTAAGATATGTAATACAAACTGGATTAGAGGTTTTTTTTTGGGAGGGGGGGGGGGGTATAATTTAAACTGATTGGCCTAATTTGAACCTGTTTTGTCATTTCCAAGTGGCCAGCTAATCTAGCTTTCGACCAAGTGTTACATTGTTACCTTATTAAGAACACTTGGTGCTGTCAGGTAGTTCTACCAGCTTTTAACTCTTTAAAGGTACAGTACACCCACATCTTCATAACTGAGTAACTGAGGCCATCAGTTACTCAGGCCATCAGACTGGCATTCCCTCTCCAAATCCCCTCAGCCTCTCGACATCTCTTTCATTTCAGATGCTTCTTCATATCAACGTCCTTGAGCAATGTTTTGATTACTTGTTCCAGAATCTGCTTCATAATGGTCATGGGAAAGGCCTTGATGTTTTATGGTGCTAAAGATGCAAGGTAAATACAAACTGATGTTGTAAGGCTTAATACAAATTCCAGTCTGACTTCTTTTAAGGTCAGTGCACAGCTTCTACTGAACTTTCAGACCATCTGCAAATGTACTCTGGTTTTTGCCTTATTTCAGACAATTTTCTTTTTGAAACTTGCTCACTGATCAGTTTGGTAACCTGTGAGTCACTAGTTACCTGTGAATCACTAGTTGCCTGTGAGTTACCAGGTACCTGTGAGTCACTAGTTGTGTGCAAAGAATAATGAGTGCAGGAGTTGGGAGGTCATGTGGCTGTTCAGGGCATTGGTTAGGCCGCTTTTGGAATATTGTGTGCAATTCTGGTCTCTTTCCTATCAGAAGGATGTTGTGAAACTTGAAAGGGTTCACAAAAGATTTACAAGGATGTTGCCAGGGTCAGAGGATTTGAGCTATAGGGAGAGGTTGAACAGGCTGGGGCTATTTTCCCTGGAGCATAGGGGTAAGCTGAGGGGTGACCTTAATGAGGTTTACAAAATCATGAGGGGCATGGATAGGGTAAATAGACAAGGTATTTTCCCTGGGGTGGGGGAATCCAGAACTAGAGGGCATAGATTTAGGGTGAGAGGGGAAAGATACAAAAGAGATCTAAGGGGAAACGTTTTCACACAGAGGGTGGTATGTGTATGGAATGAGCTGCCAGAGGAAGTGGTGGAGGCTGGTACAATTACAACATTTAAAAGGCATCTGGATGGGTATATGAATAGGAAGGGTTTGGAGGGATATGGGCTGGGTGCTGGCAGGTCGGACTAGATTGGGTTGGGATATCTGGGCGGCATGGACGGGTTGGACCGACAGGTCTGTTTCCATGCTGTACATCTCTATGACTCTAATAAATGTCAATTCTCAGTGGATGACAGTCAGTAGCATGTACAAATCTGCATATTTAATTTTTGCTAACCATTCACATCCTTGCCTTCATTATTATGGAAGAAAGCTCAGGAGAGTATAAGGTCTAATGTGAAGAATAATTTTCTTTTAATGTCAACTTTAGCTTTATACAGAGAAAGAAATTCCTTTTCACTTTCACATAAATCTGTTCATCTAAATAGTTTTGTTCAGTCCTTTCAGTTTATTGACTGAGAAGTTTATTGAGTGTAAAGATATTAAAGCCATAGAATAATGGAATAAAAAACATGAAAAGAAATGATCTCCAAAATCCTTGCTGGCTGTTTCTAGAACAATCCAAAACTAATCTGGCACCTTGTTTCATCTTCCTTTTTTGAAACGTTTCAACAGCTTCACTGTTAAATTATGTCAGTGTCTCTTTTTGTCCATAAAACTGCTCCAAATGTTCATTTGATCATTTCATTTCAGGTATCCACTTGCCACTCTCCAGGGAACCAGAGCAGGTTTGCAGCAGAGAAGGGCCTCATTTCAGTTTTGTGTGTGTGTGTGTGTGTGTGTGCGCCAGTTCTTTGGTTTCACATTCCAATCCTAATGTCCTGCAATATTTTCTCATCTCAACTCTAAATCTTCCTTTGCCACAAATACTTATCCAATTTTCTCTTACAGATTGCCATGATCTTGACCTGCATCACATTGCCTGGTAAATTCTTTATGTTCCTGTGACCCCCCCCTGCTCAAAGGAATGTCTCCTCTTTTCTCAGTCTTGGAGCCAATCATAAACTGATGACCCTCTACTACTAATTATCCAAATAGCCTTACATTTTTCATTTAAAACTCATTAGTTTGAAAATGTTGCTCAGATTGCCCTCAGCCTAATCAACTCCAATGGCAATGCCCTGCAAAGGCCGGTTTCTCTTCTTCGACCAGAGATTCTCACACATGGCATCATCCTGATGAACTTCATGATGGTTTCACAAAAAGGCTGCTTTAAACTGCAGACTGCTCCAAAATATTTTCCAAGTTTGATATTTTATCTCTACTCTTGTACTTCCTTTACCAATGTCTGCATTCTAGAGGGTTTGTGGGAAGATGATGGAGGTTGTAGTAATGTCACTGGAGTAATAACCTAGACACCCAAGATAATGCTTTGTGTACATGCATTTACATTCCACCATAGTGGAATGGTTGGTGGAAACTAAATTTAATGAATCAACTCTGGAGTTTGTGGGTTCTTATGCTGCAGTGGTAGCATCCCTGCCTTTTAGCTGAGGCCTGGGTTCAAGTTCCACCTATTCCAGAGGTGTGTAATAACGTCTAGAACATAGACATAGAACAATACAGCACAGAACAGGCCCTTCGGCCCACGATGTTGTGCCGAACATTTGTCCTAGCTTAAGCACCCATCCATGTGCCTATCCAATTGCCACTTAAAGTTCGCCAATGATTCTGACTCTGCCACTCCCACAGGCAGCGCATTCCATGCCCCCACCACTCTCTGGTAAAGAACCTACCCCTGACATCTCCCCTATACCTTCCACCCTTCACCTTAAATTTATGTCCCCTTTGTAACACTCTGTTGTACCCGGGGAAAAAGTTTCTGATTGTCTACTCTATCTATTCCCCTGATCATCTTATACACCTCTATCAAGTCACCCCTCATCCTTCTCCGTTCCAAAGAGAAAAGGCCTAGCACGCTCAACCTATCCTCGTACGACCTATTCTCCATTCCAGGCAACATCCTGGTAAATCTTCTCTGCACCCTCTCCAAAGCTTCCACATCTTTCCTAAAGTGAGGCGACCAGAACTGCACACAGTACTCCAAATGTGGCCTAACCAAAGTCCTGTACAGCTGTAACATCACTTCACGACTCTTGAATTCAATCCCTCTGCTAATGAACGCTAATACACCATAGGCTTTCTTACAAGCTCTATCTACCTGAGTGTACAGATTCATTAGAATTATTTAAAATACATCAAGTTATCAGTGGTAAACATGACAACTGTCATCTATTGTACTAAAATAAACCCATCCAGTTCAGTAATGTCTTTTAGGGAAGGAAATCTCTCATTGTTACCTGTGACTCCAGAGCAACATCACTATTGCTGACTCTCAACCACCCTCTGAACCAGCACTAGCAAGCCCTTCTATTCAAGGGCAATTAAGGATGGGGTACAAATGTTGGCCCGGCCAGCAACACCCATATCCCAAGGCAAAATAAGGAAACATTCTAAATTGTTACTGAATTATTTGATATATGTGGTATGATATCGCACATGTAGGCAATCATCCCATGTTCTGCAGGAATGACCATTCCTTGTTGTTTTAGGTTAAATAGTGAATATTGGTCATTATCTATCATAGCAGATACTGTATTCCAGTCAAACTTGATCCTGCCTTTTCTTGCATTTCACATTAGCTTTCACTCTGGAGAATCAGGAGGGAGATTAATTTTCTTCTCTCATTGCGAATACCAGACACATTGTGGCCACCACCTTTCATTCCTTTCAATCTGGAAGGTGGCCTGTGACTTTTATAAAATCAAGATGTTGCTTGGAAATCTGAATTCAAAACAGAAAATCCTGCAAACACCAAAGAGATCTGGCAGCATCTGTAGGAAGAGAAGGGGTTAAGGTTTCAGATTCTGATGAACCCGTTCTTCGAAGTTCTTGCTGCCATATCTCTTAAGAGTCTTGTTTGAATCTCAAATAGAAGACAGCCCACCTTCCACAGGAAAGACAAGTGGTCTTGAGACTCAATTTTTGTAATTAATGAAAACAAAACCTGTTCTAATTCTACTCAGAGTGAACTCTCTCTGCCTGTGGTGAAGAGTTAGGAAATATTACAGCGAAATTACAAAAGGATTAATGCTCCTCCTTCACGCAATGAGCTGCTGTCATGTGGAATGCACAATCAGGGAGACTATGAGAATTAGAGAAAGACTTGGAACATTTTGCCTGACTATAGGGAAGGATCACAAGTTGAGAACTGCTTTTATTTCAGTGGGACATTTGTTTTGACTCATGAAGGAATACGCGTTGATACATTCAAATAGAGTCATTGACCTGAGTTGTTTAACTCTGTTTCTCTCTCCAGGTACTGACTGATGGCTATTTCCAACAATTTATGTTTTAATTTCAGATTTTGAGCATCCATGGTGTTTGACTCATGTAAGGGAGTGATCTTTGAGAAGTTCTGAACTCTTTAAAAGGTTTCAAATAAAGGCAAAATCCTGTGGATGCTGGAGATCCAACTTTAAAACAGAGAATGCTAGAGGAACCCAGCAGGTCTGGCAGCATCTCTGGAATGAGAAACAGAGTTAACCTTTCCAATCTGATCTGACTCTTCTTCTCCTGCATGGTTCCTGTAATCCTTTCTGAGTTTAACCTCAAAAAGGATTGCCTTTTTGTAGAAATATGAACATTCTGCCTGATCTGCCTTTGAAGCTGTAAAGTGAAGTGCAGGGGCAAGGGCAGTGGCAGAGAGCTGCACAGTCTGTTGAAGAGGATACAGCAAAGGACGTCATTCACCGGTGAGACGTTCAAGAACCGATCTCAGCTTCACTGAGTAACAGCATGCCTGGCAGTATCTGGTTCTCTGGGGATTCAGTGTTTGGGCTCTTCCAGCTCTTCACCCAAGAACTGCAGCCCAGACCCAGTTACTCAGGCTTTCTTCAGTATCCAATAGGTGACTTGGCAAAATACCGGATGGAAATGTAAACTGAGAGGGCATAGAGAGACCGAAAAGAGACAGAGTTTAAGGGAGTGAGCAATAATGTGGCATTTGGTCTCTAATTGGATCAGCCATGATCCTATTGAATGGCACATTGGGCTCAAAGGCCCCATAGCCTACTTGTTCCTTGTATGTATCTACGTATAATGTGGGCAACCGTGGGGTTACCAACTTCAATCTTAAGAATGGTGTAGTGATTGGAATGATGTCAGCCAGCTGGATCTCATAGAATTTGAGTTCCTTGATTAGGGCTGTTAACAATTAGGGAGAAATAACCAACAGTATCAGATGTTCTGTTCACTCCAGGAGCTGGCTGTCTAGCTGGGTCAGTGCCTTGTTCTATGTAAAAGGTGATGGGACACTGGCCTTTGTGGAGTTATTTCAAATGGAAGAGGGGACTTGTTTTTTAAAAGGTTTCAAAGAGACTTTGGTGTATTCATTGTATAGATACAGCAAATAATTAGCAAGTTAAATGGCTCCTTGACTTTTATTGCAAAGGGATTGGACGACAGGAACAAAGAAATCTTGTTACAATTGTACAGAATATTGGTAAGATCTCATCTGGAATTTTGTGCACACTTTTGGTCTCCGTATTTAAGTAAGTACGCTTGCATTGGAGGTGGTGGTGCAAAGGTTCACCAGGTTTGTCCCTGTGCTGAGCAGGGTTGTCCTAAGGTGAAAAGCTGGATTAGTTGTGCTGATATTCTCTGGAGTTAAGAAGAATGAAGGGCATTTGTTAGACATTGATAATTCTCAAGGGATTTGGCAAGTTTGATACTGAGAGATAGATTCCTCAGTCAACAGAAATAAAAACGGTTCATTAGTCTTAGGAGAAGAGGCACATCATATAGGACATAGAGATGTACAGCATCTTCGTTCCAACCGGTCCATGCCGACCAGATATCCCAACCCAATCTAGTCCCATCTGCCAGCACCTGGCCCATTTCCCTCTTACCCAGATGCCTTTTAAATGTTGCAATTGTACCAACTTCCACCACTTCCTCTGGTAGCTCATTCCATACCAGTACCACCCTCTGTGTGAAAAACTTTCTTAAATAGTTATAAATCTAAGGAACTCTCTAGCCCAGAGAGCTATGGATGTTCCATCATTGAACACTTCTCTGGCTGCAACAGATTTTTGGGAGCTCGAGGAATCAAAAAGGGCTGAGCGAAAAAGTGAGTTGAAATCCAAGGTCAGCCATAATGCTGCTGAATGGTAGAGCACATCCAATGGGCCAAATGGTCTAATCCTGTATTTCTTGTGATGTCAGTAACTTCCCTCAGTTTGCTGAGCATGATGTAATCATGGAGATCACAGCTACACTGTTTTTGCATTGAGAATTCAAGTATACAACAGCCTTTACAAGATTGTCTGAACTGCTATGGAAGCAGGAAAATTAATAACTTCACCATAAGACCCTGTGTACTTCCTCACGAGATCAGGATGCAAATGACAAGAGGGGCATGTTCCATTCATGGGAAAGCCAACTTGTGTGTGCCTGCAGGGAACACGAACCACTGGGCTCTGCCTGCCTTTTTTAAACGAGTTTCTTGCATCCGTATTCACAACAAAGAAGATCAATCGGTATCAGGAACAGGGACTGTGATACACTTGAACAAATTATATTGAGATGGAGAAAATGTTAGCAGTTTTAGTGAGATAGAATCCTTAGTGTGGAAGCAAGCCATTCAGCCCAGTGAAGCCACTGACCTTCCAAAGAGCATGCCATCCAGAGTCATCCTCTAATCTATCCTGTAACCCTGCATTTATTATGGCTAATCCACCTAACCTGCACATCACTGGCCATGATGGGCAATTTAGTAGGGCCAATCCACCAAACCTGCACTAGAGTCATGGAGATATACACCATGGAAACAAACTCTTCATTCCAACTCATTTAGGCCGACCAGATATCCTAACTTACTGTAGTCCCATTTGCCAGCATTATACCCAAGGGATGAGCAATAAATGCGGCACGGTGGCACAGTGGTTAGCACCGCTGCCTCACAGCACCAGAGACCGGGGTTCAATTCCCACCTCAGGCGACTGACTGTGTGGAGTTTGCACGTTCTCCCCGTGTCTGCGTGGGATTCCTCCGGGTGCTCCGGTTTCCTCCCACCATCCAAAGATGTGCAGGGTCAGGTGAATTGGCCATACTAAATTGCCTGTAGTGTTAGGTAATGGGTAAATGTAGGGGTATGGGTGGGTTTCGCTTCGGCGGATCGGTGTGGACTTGTTGGGCCGAAGGGCCTGTTCCACACTGTAATCTAATCTAATCTAAAAGATGCCTTTTAAATGTTGTAATTGTACCAGCCTCCACCACTTCGTGTGGCAGCTCATTCCATACACACCACCCTCTGCGTGAAAAAGTTGCCCCTTAACTCCCTGTTAAATTTCTCCCCTCTCACCTTAAAGCTATGCCCCTCATGATTTTATAAACCTCTTTAAGGTCATGGTGGAGGCAATGGCCTAATGCTATTAGATTAGATTAGATTACTTATAGTGTGGAAACAAGCCCTTCGGCCCAACAAGTCCACACCGACCCGCCGAAGCGTAACCCACCCAGACCCATTCTCCTACATTCACCCCTTCACCTAACACTACGGGCAATTTAGCATGGCCAATTCACCTAACTTGCACATTTTTGGATTGTGGGAGGAAACCGGGGCACCCGGAGGAAACCCATGCAGATACAGGGAAAATGTGCAAACTCCACACAGAGAGTCGCCTGAGGCGGGAATTGAACCCGGATCTCTGGCGCTGTGAGGCAGCAGTGCTAACCACTGTGCCACCGGGCCACCCACATGCCATCTTGCTGGACTGCTCATCAGAAGACCCTGGTAATAGCCACCCACGGCAAGTGGTGGAATTTACATTCAATAAACAACTGGAATTAAGAGCATTGTGAATCTATTGTCGATTGTCAGGAAAAACCCATCTGGTTTGCTTATGTCCTTTAGGGAAGGGAACTACCATCCTTATCTGGTCTGTGACTTCAGACCCACAGCAATGTGGTTGATTCTTAAATGCCCTCTGGTCAATTAGGGATGAGCAATAAATGCAGGCCTAGCAGGTGATGACCTCATCCCGTGAATAAATAAACCCTCAGTCTCCGATGCTCCAGGGAAATTAGCCCTTGCCTATTCAACCTCTCCTAATAGCTGCGACCCTGGCAACATCCTTGTAGAACTTTTCTGAGCTCTTTCAAGTTTCACAACATCCTTCCTGTAGCAGAGAGACCAGAATTGCACACAATATTCCAAAACTGGCCTAACCAATGTCCTGTGCAGTCACAACACGACTCCCCAACTCCTATATTCAATGCACTGAACAAAGGAAAGCATACCAAACATCATCTTCATTATCCTAGCTACCTGCAACTCCACTTTCGAGGAACTATGAACCTGCACACCAAGATCTCTTTGTTCAGCATCATTTCCCAGGACCTTACCATTAAATGTATAATGTATCCTGCTCTGATTTGCCTTTCCAAAATGCAGCACCTAGCATTCATCTAAATTAAACTCCACCTGCCACTCCTCAGCCCATTGGCCCACCTGATCAAGATCCTATTGTACTCTGAGGTAACCTTCACTGTCCACTATATCTCCAATTTTGGTGTCACCTGCAAACTTATTAACAATACCTATGTTCACATCCAAATCATTTACATAAATGATGAAAAGCAGCAGACCCAGCACAGATCCTTGTGGCTTAAAGACATTTCTTTGGCAGTCCTTCAAGGTCTCCATGCTGGCAAGATAGTGTTGACGGTTTGAGGTATGTGCTGTACATGGTCTACGTGTCTGATGTATGCAAGATGGTGCTCAGTGAGTATACCCGGTACAATATTTGCAAGTGATGCCCAGTGGCCCGGGCTCACTCTGTGATTGACAGCTGCTCACCTGTCCGCCGCTGTCAATCAAATGGGGAGGGGGTGGGAAGAGGCCGGTGAAGGGCCAATCGGAAGACATAATAGGTGGGTGCAAACGCGGACAATGGAGTTACGTCACGAACGATGGACGGCGGCATAGGCCAATGGAGAGCGGGTATTGGAATGCCGCGCCAGTCACGGCCGTTACCCGTGGAATGTGGGCGGTGGCGAAGACGCGTGAGGGACAGACGACATAGCCAATAGCGAGTGGGAAGGACGAACGAGTGTCCAATGGGAACTGGCCAGGTAGGCGGGCCGATCGGTGGTATTTATTTGAAATTCTCGCGAGAGGGCGGCCATGTTCTTTCAGCAGCGGGAGAGCGAGAGGAGCGGAGCGGAGCGGAGAGCGAGGAGCGAGAGCGCAGGGAGCCCCCCAGCCGAGAGCGGCCCGACTGTACCACCATCCCGCAGGCAGCCTGACAACACCATGAGCGAGGCCGAGACAGAGCAGCAACCCGAACAGCAACCGCAGCAGCAGCCGCCGCCTCAGCAGCAGCAGCAGCAGCCGGACAAACCCAAATCCCCCGGGGAGAAGAAAGTCATCGGTGGGTGAGAGGGAGGAACGCCAGGCCCCTGCCCCGGGCCTGGAGCGCGGCCTCCCCGAGATGAGGGAGGGCGGTCCCGGGGAGAGGGAGAGCTCCGGTCTCGGGGACAGAGAGCGCAGGCCCTCACCCCCGGGGTGCGGGATTGAGTGGTGAGGGGTGGGGGGGGGGGGGTAGTAACGGCCGCCGGCGTCGAGCTCACGTGGATTCAAAAGTCAACGGCGCCCCCCCCCCCCCCCCCCCGCACACACCTTGATGTGGGGGGGGGGGGGAGAGAGCGCGGGGCCGGGTGCTGTGCCCCCCCCCGGTCATGCCCCTCCGGTGGCTCAGAGCGGGTTAGCCGCGGGCCCGGGTACGGTCCATTCCCCCGGGTTATGGTGGGGAGGGGGGCGAGAGAGCGCGGCCCGCCTCCCGGAAGGTACCCGCTCCCATTGTTCCGAGCCGGTGGATGTTGCTGTGCCCCCCCCCAGCTCCGGGGCCTCCGGCCCGGCCACATGTCGGCAGCGTGTCGCCGGGGGCCTGGGCCTGTGCCGGCGGTTCCTGGGCGTTTGGAACCCGCGCTCGGGACCCACCTCAAACTCAAACCGCCGTCCGGGAGACGTTGGAGCGGAACCCGCGCTGGAACCCGATTCAAACTGGGGCCTAGAACACGGCCCGCCCCGGGTTCCGAGCTGTTTCACCGGCCTTCCTCTCCCCCCCCCCCCCCCCTCACACACACCCATGCCGGGGGTAGGGGGGGGGGGAGGGAGGGTGACACTGTCATGTTGTCCCTCGGTGTCAGACGGGTTTCGGGTGAGGGGCCTGAGCCCACCTTAATGCCCGGGGCTGGAGGAGGACCCCACTTCCAGCGAGATCTGTTTCCTGTCAGAAGGTACGTCATCCTGCTTGGGGTGAACTTGGTCTTTAATCTGTATGGTCTTCGGAAGGTTTTTACATTTTTACTACACGCTACCACTGTGTGAATGTGCTACTACTTTTAATCCGTATTGTGCAGCTTTGTTGATATGACAGTGTGCCAAGGAGGATCCGTAAGATAACACTGTGCATCAAACTTTTGCAGTTGTCAGCAATGATGCCCAAAACTAAGTATGTCTGTTCTTAGTTGGTCAATCATGTAGTTAGGTGAAGCTGTAGCCGTGTTGTTCTGCAGTTTAATTCCATGTGCTGTAGGTTTGCATTCTTGTGGGACTGTTTAGACAGCACTGCATTCTCATCTCTATTAACCTTTTATTGTGTGTTATTAAGTTGCAGATCATGATGCCCAGTGTTATTGTCACTCAACTTGCTATTGAAATTGAAACCCACTTGAATAAGGCACCATTTAACATTTTTGCCATCTTCACAAGTGGATATCCATTTCTAGTAGACCCATTTGAATAAGTATCATTTGCTTTGACTGTTTGGGGTGACTGAGCAGTTAAATTGCTAACTGGCATGTAGTTAGTTTGCATGGAGCAATTGATAAATCAGCTCATGTGATGTAGCTGTATTGAACAAAAATGACAAGTCAATTCACTTGGCTGTCTCTCTGCTGAGCTCAGTAAGCCCTTTACACCAATACTGATGTCATCTGCAGTTGTTCCTCATTGAAATAAACCTGGTATATTGGGTAATCATGGATAAGTCTCACATTTTGATTTGTCAGATGTACTAATGTTTTGGATTAAGGTTGGCTTGGTTACTAAAGCCTTAGACCTCAGTTATATTTCCGTCTGCCTTGAATGAGAAGTTGATCTTGAAGTTTATGATCAGGTATGATTTTGAATGCTGCGGTACACTCTAGGAGATGCCTTGCTGCCGCCTCTTCTCTCACATTAAGGAATTTTGAAGAGGGCATTTATTAATGTTTGCAATATAAATGTTTCTACAGCTTGTAATAGGCACTAATTGTAGACCTAGATTGAGTGGCATCTATAATCAGTTATTGCGTTGTTCCATGCCACCACCTCTATCCAGTATCTATTGTGGAAATTTGCAGCCAAATGGTGATTTACCAGTTTAAGTAAGTTGCTACTCATGGTTTGGAGTTCTGGTGAGATTTTAGTGCTTGGTTCCTAAGTTAGATCAGGTGTTCATTGAAAGTTAAGCTGATGCATCAAAATTATGACTCAAATATTGTAAATCATCTCTTTCAGCAACAAAGGTTCTTGGAACAGTAAAGTGGTTCAATGTACGAAATGGCTATGGATTTATCAACAGGTTAGTGAAAACTCTCCAAGCTTAATATTTACAATTAGGTTTTTGATTATAGTTTTCATTACTAGAAGCACCTACATGTGTAAAACTATTTAAAATTAAGTCAAATTACTGGATAAGTTGCCATGCAGATATGAATAGGGAAAGAGAATGACTTGACAGAGTAATACACATGTATGAACTATAATTCTTTTTGCTTTGTAGGAATGATACAAAGGAAGATGTGTTTGTACATCAGGTGAGTGTATATTCTAAGGATTGCATGCGTACGACTAGCCGAAGTCCCAATAAACTTTTGGATGTGAAAAATGTGGACAGGTATGACACTACTGAGCTGTTGCATGTTGAACAGTCATGCTGGTGGTAAAAGTGCAGTGTTGTGAACCGTTAATGTTGAAGACAGTTGTGATCAATTTTTTTTAGTTTGGAAAGACGTAACTATTGGAGTGCCACCATCAGCCCTAGGGACTGAATTATTTACTGTTTATCCTTGATTTAGATAATGGGGCAGATTGATGTGTTAAATTTGCAGTTGTCTACCCAACTTGTTTTGGTATAGTGTTGTCATTTGCAAGGTACTGAGTGAATGGGCAAAAAATGTAACAAGTAGAATTTTTAATGATGAAAGTGAGATTGTGCACTCCGGTCAGAAGAATTCAAAAGGAGGCTTTACTTGTAGCAAGACCCTCCAAAAACAAGTGCAGAGGAGCCTAGGTGGTGTTGAGCATGAAAAAAAACACCTGGCATGCATGTGCTGCAAGTAGATAAGACTAGTACAATTTTTGAGTCTAGTTGATCAAAACAGACAGATCTTGATATTTTCACTGGTGGGGGAATCTTGAGTTAGTGGATGTATTTGCATAGTGAGGGGGCACCTTTAAATTTGAGATGCAAAGGAATTCCTTTTAACAAAAGGTAGTGAATGTCTGAAATTATCTACTGTAGAGAATTGTGGCTGCATCACTGCAGAGGGAGCAAATAGATTTTTGCAATATTGGGGTGTGGGGAATTGAAGGCTGATTTGCCCCAGACCATTTGTATTGAGAGATGGGATAGGTTTGATGGGCTGAATGGCTCATGTAATATGCAGTCGGCCAATGTGGTATAATAATTGGGGTCCCATCTGTTTGACTTGTTGAAATAGCCCATGGTGCTGCTGCTTCACGTGAAAAGAGATTTGAAGGGTTTTCAGATGTTCTGCTACAAATTCCTCTTGACACACCTTTTGAGAAGTTTCCAGTGTCTCCTTTGAGGTTAACATTGATATTCCTAATGTCCTACAGAAACTTGTCGCAAAGGCCATCCACGTGTTTGGTGCAGAAACAATTGTATTTGTATTGTTGTTCAACCTTGATTAAAAGTTGATAGTTTAGCTTCTGCGTGTTAATTTGGATCATGGCCCATCTGCATCAGTACTCTGCTTGCAGCATTGGCTTACCCTTATTTAAAGTTCGCTAGTGAAATTTTGGGTTAATCTTCAAAATTGAATGTGGGTAGGTGGCAAATCGTACAGTAGTATCTTGATTAAAGTTCATTATACCAGATGTGGCTAGGTTTTAAACGTTAGTAGTGAAGGATTACCAAATTTCTGCAGTTGACTTGTGATATACATAAAATTGGCAATCTTGCCCTTGCTATGTTAATAAAGACGTTCAAGGCAATGGGTAATATGAGTTAATAACTTTTGTTCATTTTGAGATGTTGCTAAATGTTTTTGTATAAACCAGATGAAGTTTTTTATTAATTTGGAAGCATGGGGTTATTTGCGGGAATGTGGCAATATAGTAGTATAGAGGGATTAGCTTGTGTTACCTCGGAGAAAGGATTGAGGAGAAAGTGAGGTCTGCAGATGCTGGAGATCAGAGCTGAAATGTGTTGCTGGAACAGCGCAGTAGGTCAGGCAGCATCTAGGGAACAGGAGAATCAACGTTTCGGGCATAAGAAGAAGGGCTTATGCCCAAAACGTCGATTCTCCTGTTCCCTGGATGCTGCCTGACCTGCGCTGTTCCAGCAACACATTTCAGCTCTGAGAAAAGATGCCCATTGCTCAGACCTTCATGAATGAAGGTTGTGATAGGCCAATGGTATTTGATTACCTGTTGGACATGGTCTACCCATGCTATTATAACATTGTCTTGGGCAATTCCAGGGATTTTCCAACTTCTCATTTGTTATGTGCTGATCACCTTGAAGAATTGTTTTTTAAAAGTTTGTAAGTTTGTCCCTTTATTATTTCTGGTTTCTCTCTGGGTTTTGATTTTGTTTCATAGATTTGGCCTTGAAGTGAGTGATATTTAATCTAGTAGGTAATTTTAAATTCATTCTCTGCAATTACCAGTGATGGCTATTCCAGCATGTCAGTTGAAATGTACTACTTGTACAGGTCGTCATGTTTTAATGTGACAGTTGCATTCCCCTGCAACCTTGCACTGTAGAAAGTTGTGCTATGGAAAACCATTGCAGAAAATGGCATTGTAGAAGATCTCTATAGAAAATCACTATACTCGTTCAGCATCCCCAAATTTGTCAATCACTTTAACAAAACGTGTTATACTAGGATGACCTGTATGTACCTTCCTTTTGTCAAAAATCTATGAAGCGTAATGCGATGACTTCAGCATTGGGGAAGGAGAGAGTTTGAAGAATGCGGTATTGTTAAAGCATCTGGCTCACTGATGTCCTTCAGGAAAGGAAATCTGCCATCCTTAATTGGTCTGGCCTACATATGACTCCAGACTCTCAGCAATATGCATGATTCTTAACTTCGCTCTGAAAAGACCTAGCAGCAATGTTCCTGCTTCTATTTGTCTGTGCTGATGTCTGACATCTGCACAGTGGTGTCTTTGAACCTGAACACCAATGCTGCAAGCACTTACTGCTGTGAACAAGCCCTTAGGGTGGTTGTGTGGCCATACAGCTTAGAGTAAGTGTTTCTCATCATACCAGTCAGTTCTATCAACAGTCTGTAAGTAAGTCTAGTGGTTGAAGGCAGTGCCTCTTCATGTCTTCAAGGAATATATAGGTGGGAAGCAAATGCTGACCCAGCTGGTGCGCCGGCAATCCCATGAGTGAAATTTTTTTAAAGAAAGTGAACTGACTTCAGTAGTGTACTTGCTATTTTTGTCTCTTTGAAAGTGCGTTTCTACTTGTCCAGTAATTAAGCTGCAGTTCTGGCAATGTGATCGGCTGGAACAATAAGGAATGGTACTCTATTTGTTAATTAGGTATTTTATTTAAGTTATCCAGAAATAGATGCTAATGCATATCCACTGGAGACATTAATGTAGTGCTGGTGTTTAGACTTTGGTGGACAAAGTTTAAGTTACATGACACCAAGTTGTAGTTCGACAGGTTATTTGGAAGTAGAAGCTTTCAGAGCATCACTCCAAGTAGCTAGTGGGGCAGAATCAGAAGACACAGAATTTATATGGATCGAAGTGTCCTACAACTAGTAGGACTTATTGAACAAGCCTAGATTACTGTTAAGTGTTTCATCTTTTAGAATGGTTGTGGGTTTTGATTCATTAATCTGTAAATAGTGGAACTACTATAAAATCACATTCCAGTGATAGCTTAAGGCTTTATACAAAAGTAACGTCTCGGCTCAGACAATGCATTAAAGGTGAGGTTAGTGTCTCTGTATCCCAATTGAGTCAGACTGGTTTGATTTCCAAAGTAGGAATTTATGAAATGTCATGGGCTAACTGCCTGCAGATTGTGTGCTTTCTAAACAAAATAGAATCTATCTGCAACTGCAAAATGCCTCCTCTTCACCATGGATATCCAATCCCTCTACACCTCCATCCGCCATGACCAGGCCTCCAATCCCTCCGTTTTTTCCTCTCCCGACGTCCCCAACAGCACCCTTCCACCGACACTCATTCATTTGGCCGAACTGGTCCTCACCCTTAACAATTTCTCCTTCGAATCCTCCAACTTCCTCCAGACCAAAGGGGTAGCCATGGGCACATGTATGGGCCCCAGCTATGCCTGTCTCTTTGGCTACATAGAACAGTCTATGTTCTGTAATTACACTGGCACCACTCCCCAACTCTGCTGCATTGGTGCCCCCTCATGCTCCCACAAGGAGGTTGAGCAATTCATCAACTTCACCAACACATTCCACCCTGATCTTAAATTTACCTGGACCATCTCTGATACCTCCCTCCCCTTCCTGGACCTCTCCCTCTCCATTAATGATGACTGACTTGACACTGACATTTTTTACAAAACCACTGACTCCCACAGCTACCTGGATTACACCTCTTCTCACCCTACCTCTTGCACAAAATGCCATCCCATATTCCCAATGCTTCTGCCGTATCTGCTCCCCAGGAGGACTAGTTCCACCACAGAACACACCAGATGGCCTCCTTCTTTAGAGACCGCAATTTCCCTTCCCACGTGGTTAAAGATGCCCTCCAACGCATCTCGTTCACATCTTGCATCTCCACCCTTCCAACCGTAACAAGGACAGAATGCCCCTGGTGCTCACCTTCCACCCTACCAACGTTCGCATAAACCAAATCATCCACCGACATTTCCGCCACCTCCAAAAAGACCCCACCACCAGGAATATATTTCCCTTTCCGCCTTCCGTAAAGACTGTTCCCTCCGTGACTACCTGGTCAGGTCCACGCCCCTCTACAGCCCACCCCCCCATCCTGGCACCTTCCCCTGCTACCGCAGGAACTGCAAAACCTGCGCCCACATCTCCTCCCTCACCTCCAAGGTCTAAAGGAGCCTTCCGCATCCATCAAAGTTTTACCTGCACATCCATTAATGTCATTTATTGCATCATTTGCTCCTGATGCGGTCTCCTCTACATTGGTGGAGACTGGACGCCTCCTAGCAGAGCGCTTTAGGGGACATTTCTGGGACACCCGCACCAATCAATCATACTGCCCTGTGGCCCTACATTTCAACTCCCCCCTCCCACTCTGCCGAGGACATGGAGGTCCTTGGCCTCCTTCACCGCCGCTCCCTCACCAACAGACGCCTGGCGGAAGAACGCCTCATCTTCTGCCTCGGAACGCTTCAACCCAGGGCATCAATGTGGACTTCAACAGCTTCCTCATTTCCCCTTCCCCCACCTCACCCTAGTTCCACACTTCCAGCTCAGCACTGTCCCCATGACTTGTCCTACCTGCCAATCTTCTCTTTCATCTATCTTCTTTTCCACCTATCCACTCCACCACCCTCCCTGACCGATCACCTTCATCCCCTCCCCCACTCACCTATTGTACTCCATGCTACTTTCTCCCCACCCCCACCCTCCTCTAGCTTATCTCTCCACGCATCAGACTCTCTGCCTTTATTCCTGATGAAGGGCTTTTGCCCGAAACGTCGATTTTGCTGCTCCTCGGATGCTGCCTGAACTGCTGTGCTCTTCCAGCACCACTAATCCAACTGCTGGTTTCCAGCATCTGCAGTCATTGTTTTTACCTTGTGTGTATACATGCATGTGGGAGAGGGAGTGTGTGCACGTGCTTGATAATTTGTACGTGAGTGTGACAGTGTATGTTGACAGGGTGTCAGTGTGAATGAGTGTCTTGTGTGTAGTGTAGTGGTGCATGTATCCAAGATCTTGGTTGAGGCCATCATGGGTACAGAATTTGGCTGTCAGCCACTGTTTGGCCATTATGGTGCTGCATATCCCGAAGTTTGCCTTGGAGCACAGCCACCTGAAGTTCTGAGGCTGGATGTCTTTACTACTAATGTGTTCTGTGACAGGGAAGGAACATACCTGTTTGGCTATTGTTACATGGTGCCCATTCATCTGTTGTCATTGCGTCTGCTCGGTTTTGACAATGTACTGTGCCTCAGGGTATCCTTGCGTGCAGTGAGAGATGGACTTTGTCTGAGTCACATGAGTACCTGCTGTGCATGTGGTAGGTGGTGTCACCATGTCTAATGGTAGAATCTGTGTTGGCACTCTGACATGCTTAAAGGACAACTCCATAAGCAATCCTGTGCAGTCTTCATGATTTTAGATGTGGCATTTTGAAATCTAATCGATCTGGTTATCCTGTAAGCATTGAAGCATCGGTTGTCAAGCGATTTTTTAAGTTTGAAGGTCTTTTCAAATGAATTGTAAATCACTGGTCCCATCTTATTCATCACTTAAAATATGAATGTAAACTTCACCAGTGTCCCTTAAACTTGTCTGAGGTTTTTTGGGGCAATCTGATAGTCAGTGTGGATGAGTGATGATGCAAAAACTTCTGCCTTCACACAAAAGCTGCTGCTGCAGCTTCAGCAACATGTCTGGAGATTACACCTCATAATGCGTGCACTCTTCCTGGTGGCTTCGGCTTGGTGGCTTCGGCTTAATGGCTTCTTTTGGAAGCACTAACTGCTTTAGCTGTAGCATTCTGCATTAATCTACTCCTGAGTATATTCAAGCTTTCTCTTCCTGTTTGTCGACCTGGTGCATTGCTGATACTCTGCTTGCTTCAAGTGACATTTCTGCCATCAAGTTATCTTCTATTCTTAGAATACATGATCTTATTGGGGAAGGTCTGCAATACCATTTGGGTCTTTGGACTGCTCAATGTTCTAGAGAAAATGCTTTGTGCCAGTGTAACTGCAGGAATGAAAACTGTTGCAAAAAGCTTTCAAGTTTGGGAATCCAAGTCAAAACTTCTGTTTTTGGCAGATATGTTGCGTTTCCCTTGACTCTCAAATGCAAACTTTCGGACTTGTATGTATGAAGGAATTTGAGATTTTAAATCTTATTGAGGCATTGAATTCTTTTCAGACTGCCATAAAGAAGAATAACCCACGGAAATATCTACGTAGCGTTGGGGACGGTGAAACTGTGGAGTTTGACGTGGTGGAAGGTGAAAAGGTATTGCCAGTTGTATGGTTCAAATGTCTTTATGGTCAAGTTGAAAACTTGACTGCTGTAATAGGATGTTATTAAAGTTAATCAGCTATCATTGTAGAGTAATTTCTCTGGGTCTGTAGCACCTTCATTTAGTTGTGCATTACTGGGGGGAAAAAAGTATTCCCTCCACTTCATTCTGCCGAGTTAGGTATAGCACCATGTTCCTGCTAAGATACAAAGTAAACCATATGGCAGGTTTGATCTGAAATAAGAGCCACATTGTGTGTACCTCAAATTTTCTCTTCAGACCATAATCTCTGTGCTTTGTAGGGTGCAGAGGCGGCAAATGTCACTGGTCCAGGTGGAGTTCCTGTCCAAGGAAGCCGATATGCTGCGGACCGAAATCGTTACCGTCGCTACAACCCTCGTCGTCGAGGGCCACCACGTAATGTAAGTATAAAGCTGATGCTGTCATGACCTTATGTTGTCTGGGTCATGTTATCTGATGAAAGTGCCCCAGTGGGGACAGTGTTGGTTTCTTTGTACTTGGAAATACCTAATTGCAGTGTCCTACTGGAAATAGTGTGTGTGAGAAGCTATGTGGAGAAATTGCTGTCTGGATTATTGCTAATAAATTAAAATTAAGAGCTAGGCTGCTCAACTGGCCAGTTGAACCTGATCTGTTGTTAAGCTCGTGGCTGATCTTTTCATAGATTCAGCTCCACTTACTGGCCTACTGACCATAACCTTTTTATTCCTGTGATGTTCAAAAAGTTCCTCCTCAACTGTCTTTAAATCTGCTCCCCCTTATTTTGAGACATGCTTGCAGCTTCTAAGTCAGTTAACTTCATTAGATTGCATTTTAATATTTCCTTGGCTCAAGTAAAACTGTTTATAACTGAATGAAATTAATTTCGCATCTATGTATTGTGAAGATTGAGACTGGTCTCAGGTCAGTGCTCTAAATTATCAAAATGTCAGATAATTGGAGTGCATCAGTGAAAGCTAGATTTTGCTTGTGCTTATAATTCTAATTCTGTTTTAGATCTTTTTAATTTACCTGTTCCTATGTATCAGGACATAATACCTGGAATAAATGGGAACTAATACCAAGCATAAAGGTGCAAGAACTGTCAGCCCATTTTTTTTGTATATTAGGTAGCAAAATAGGTTCAGTTGGTCAGATGGCAAAACAGACTGTTTGTTTGGAATTTGCATTCTTTGTAGTGGGATCAAATCCATTTGAGACTTTTCCATCCAAGGAAAGACCACCTGTATCCATTCCTTGCCTACAGCTTTCCTATCATGTTTGATTAGTTAATTTCTTTTGGGTTAATATCAATAAATTGCTTCTGTATGATTTTTAATTAGTACCAACAGAACATTGAAGGTGGAGAGAAAGGAGATGGAGCAGAGACAGCAACAGATGGAGAAAATCAGGAATATCAAAATCAACAGCATCGTCCTCCATACAGAAGACAACGTTATCCACCTTACTTTGTCCGTCGCCGCTATGGTCGCCGTCCACAATATAGCAACCAGCCTCAGGGAGAAATTACTGAGGTAGCTTAAAGGGAATTTGCTGTAGAGTTTGTTCTTTGCATATTTGATTAATTGCATTGTTGGTATCAGTAATTTTTCCAGAAAGATGGTAAGAAATAATTTTACTTTACACCATAATCTTGTATTGGGATGGATAGACGAATTGCTGAAATGCTATTCCTTTGTGGCTAAGAAGCAGCTTGATCTGGTGGAGCACTCATCCATTGTCGATATCACATCAATTATTTGAAATATTTTATCTTAATATGCTAATCAGTGACTTTTCCTTTCACTGGTTTGGATCTGTATTGTGGGTTTTTCAGGGTTTATGATTTGTCCCACCTGCTGTAATCTATATATTAAAGGTTGCTTAGTTGAGTGGCCACAATCCCTAATCTTTGCCAGTCATCAAGGAGAGAGATAATCTGTTTTTAAAAAAAAATACTGTAAGCCAGAAATACTAACAAAAGTTGTTAGAGAAGTTCATCACCTCTGGCAGCATCTGCCGAGTGATATCATAGTTAACGTTTCAGGTCCAGTGACTCTACCTCAGAACTGCGGCAGGGTCAATGGATCTGAAACGTTAACTCTAATTTCTCTTTGCAGATGCTGCCAGACTGCGCTTTTCCAGAACTTGTTAGTGTTCTATTAAAGTTTGTTTTATTTTGACATTTTAAGCGGTTTTATTACCAATCACGAGTAGATGTAGCTTTTTAAAACTCCTGTGAATCCATTGGCTTTTTATCAACTGCAAATTTCCAGAAAACTTGAAGGCTATTGTTTTCAATTAGATTTTATACATTAACAATCTGAATGAAGGAACTGGTTTCACTCTTGCTACGTTGCCAGATGACACAAAGGTAGGTAGACCAGAGGAGGTTTACAAGAATGCATCAGGTGTTAGTCCATACAAGGAGCGGTTCAGGGGTCTCTGTTGTCAATGGGGTTTAGAAGGTTAAAGAGCCACCTGATTGAAATTTTAGAATACTGAGTAGCTTAAAAAATGTGGAAATGATCTTTTCAATAGTACAGACAGTAAGTCAAGTCCCAGTGAAAGCACAACCTATTAGAACAGAGATGAGATGAATCTCTTCAGAGGGTGGTAAATGGAATGCATTCCTGCGGGGGAGTGTGGGGGCCAGGTCATTCTATTTAAGATAGACAGCCACTTGATTGCTAAGGGGATAAAGATTCCTGCCGAGAAGCCAGGAGAATTTGATTGTGATACCCATCAGCCATGATTGAACAGTGGAGTAGACGCTTATGGACTGAAAGGTCTAATTCTGCTCTTGGATGTTATGGTCCCGTCCCCAGGCTGGTAATTAGCCAATTAGAATTACTAGACTTCAGGAATGGTTTGAACTTTAAAATAGGGATGGTACTAAATTAATGCATATCCTCTGTAAGGCTTGCACCTGAAATTTTATCCGTGTAATAAAGCTTAATGAAAAGACTGGATTCCCTTCATGAATGGCAAATCAAGTGTGGATACAGGATCCTGATGCATTTTGGTTGACTTTGGATCGATCAGAATGCTATGTATCTTTACCATATTTGGGAGATGTGGTGGATTTGCAATGGTGTCTGGAGATTTACAGTCACCTTGTGTGCATTAAGGTTAAATGGAATTTAAATAATTGACTTGTAGAGTTACTTGGGATTGTCCTATCATCAAAACCTAAATGGGCAATATTTTGTTTGAGGTGTCCAGTGTTGTCGTACAGATGGCCAAACCAGATGAGGTGCTGGATGTCTGTGGCTTACAGGTTGACAGGTTTACATGCTTGAGGAAATGACTGAGAAGATATAAGCTGTTTCAGAGACAGACGCTTTGTCTGAATGGACATTGTATTCAAGTCAATCACCTTTTGTGAATGCTCAAACTGAAGTGATTTGATCCGGTTTAATTGCTGGTGGCGATGTGGGGACCAAGATTGGGAGCTGAATATCACACACACAGCAATTGCCCTTTTGATAATTAAGAATGGATAATACAGGCTGGTCAGTGATGTCCCATCTTGTGAATGAATAAATGCTGTAAATAATAGCCTTTGAAGAGGCTGACTATGATATGAAAGAAGTTTGCACTGTTTGAATGCAGTATAGTTCATTTTGAATCCAGAGTCTGAAATCTGAAGGGAAGTTATGAAGATGAGTGGCACTGGTAGATTGAGATAATACTTGAAATGATTTGTCAGACTTGATAGCTAGTATTTAAAGAAATATTGCCTAAATATTTTTCTGGCACCAGCATCCAAATGGTTGGTGTGGTTAACAAAGTGCAGGTAGACAATCCTTTATCCAAAGTTCTGAAATTGAAGGTTGTGAAGTTTTTTTCTCATTAACAAGGTTGTTTGGTGTGCAAACAGTTAACCCAATCCACACCACTCTGTCACTCGGATGTGACATGGGGGTGTGGCCCAGCAATGGCAGGCCCTGGGTTTGTTCTCCAGGCCTGTTTTACTTAATAAATCTGCTCCTCCACTAAGATGTTTTAAAAATTTCACCATCAAACTATCACTTATTCTGAAATTTGAAAAATTCCAAAAAACTATTGGTCCAGACTCCTTTGGATAAAGGATCAGCTGCCTGTATATAAAGGGTTATGGTTGTATCGAGAGATGTTGGTAACCAAGATTTGAAGCAATTTTGAACCTTGGAAAAGTAAAAACTGGGAAACGAGAAAGCAGAGAATATAAACCCCAACTAATGACTCTTAAAGACAGACTTTTTGTTTAGGTTTATGAAACCCAACAAAAGTTTTTTTTGGTAAATGAGTCCATTACCAATGGGGACAGGTGAATTTGTAGTGGTGAATGGGAAATATTGGCAAAATGCAATAGTTCCTGAGTCTGTCGTGGGTGATGCTGATTTTTCGAAAGAATATTAGGTTATCAAGGAATGAGACTGAATAATTTAAAAGAAATCCATTTATGCATTTAAGATGTGAACTGGATTGAGGATTGATTAAAATCTCTGGATCAGATGAGATTCATCCCAGTGTTAAAGGATATGGATTGAATGTGTGGTTATATTTCAAAATTCTAAAGGTTGTTCTAAAGCTGATATCAGTAGTGGGGGATGTGATAACCTGTCATTGCAGAGGACGATACTGGGCAGAATATGGATGTTTGAATGAGAAATGATGTTTCCAATCCTTATTGGACTTTGTCAATTTTATAAACTAAATTCGCTACGACCCAATGGCTTAAGTCCACCTTTAAGGTGGCATCCCATTAGTGGGTTATTGAAAGTGTCAGTGTTAAGTCCACAACAATAACATTTAATGTTTTGGATGTAGAGAATAATTCTAATTTATTGAAGAGTCAACTTGGATAGGCTAAGTGAGTGGGCTCAGTCATAATGTGCAAGTGTGAACCTGCTCCCTTTTTGGTGGAATATTCCTTAAATGGTTGGGAAGTGTAGGTCGCCAAGGGGACCTGGATGTCCTTGTTGAGTGAGCTATGGCAGGTACAGCAAGTACTTAGGGAAATTGTCTGTTGACCTTAAGGATATCAGTCCAGAAATAGCTTGCAAAAAGGTAGTGAATCTCTGGAACTTTCTACCAGTCTGGTGACAAATAGTGATCATTCAGTATATTTGAGGTGCAAATTGACTAGTGTCCAGAAGTCTAATGACATTGAGGGATGTGGTGTTAGAGCGGGGAAATGAGGGATGCTCACTCATGTAGTTGAATAGTGTCGCAAGCCCAGTAGGCTAAATGGCTTTCCCCGTTCTGATATTTGAATAGCTTGGATTTTCCACACTATATTGAAGGGTCACCACAAACTTTGGCGAGAAAGTCATGTTAGTTCGCGTCTGTTGAATGGCACAGCTCTCTTTTCATTGTTCTTTTGACTGTTGATGTTTCCTTTGCTTGCTCAGTTACGGTTCTGTGATTATAGTATTGTGAACCTGCATTTGAAATTTATTGAACTCTAAGCATATTTGTATTGGGTTTCTGGAACCAGATTAACCAAATTAATGTTGTAATGGTTTTTATTATGCTCCTAAGGGTGGTGAAATAAACGAAAACCAAGCTGCTGGGGAAGAAGGTGGTAAACCCAACAGAGGACAAAATCGTTTTAGGGGCTACCGTCCACGCTACCGCAGGTATGCAACAGAACTTAACAGTTTAAAACAGCTGGATGTTAACAAAACTATATTCATTCGAACTCTGCCTTAGAGTCTAGCAATCCCTTGCTTGATTACTATCAAGCCAGAAGTTCACCCTGATTTGGAGAAGAGCATTTTGGAAGTGGCTCTGCAAGTTTCCCCAACTTCAGTATTAAGTCTAGCACATCAGTGCAAAGCAATTTAGGCCTATATACTTGCTGGAATTTAGAATGAGGGGAGATTAAATTAAGGTATTCAAAATGATTAAAAAGCATAGATGAAATAGATGTGGAGTGGATGTTTTTTCTTGTGGGGCATTCTAGGGCAAGAGGTCGTAGTCTTAAGATAAGGGGTAGCAAACTTAAAGCAGAGTTGAGGAGAAACTACGTCTTTCAAAGGGTTGTGAATCTGGAATTTGCTACCCCAAAGTGCACTGAATGCTGAGACAGTGAGTAAATTGAGAAGTTAGATGTTTAATTGGTTATATGTTGAAGGGATATGGAGAGAACGCAGGACAATGGGCGTGAGGAGCATATCAGCCATGATTGAAGGGCAGAGCAGTCTATTGGCAGAATAGCCTAATTCTGCTCCTACATCTCTTGAACTTATAAAAGACAAGGCTGAAGCTTTTTCGCCCATTAGTGCAGAGTGGTTAGACAATGTCTCTTGATCTCCAGCATCATAATTACTGGTCTTCAGCTAATTCGTTTGATAGGATTATGAAAAAGCTGGTGGCATTGTGTACTGAAAACTGGGCCCTAGCAGTCCAGGTGGTAGTTCTATAAAGTGTTTTTCAGCAGTGTGATTTGGCTATAGCATCACTGAAGAACCAGAGAATGGTATTTTTGAGAACGCTGAACTCTTTGCAATAGCATGATTCTAGTGGTGCTTGTTTCTCTCGCTTTGTTCTGTGAATGTGCCAAAATTTCCATGTTCTCTGCATGGCCAATGTCAGCTGTCAACACTGAGCAGCTGCAATTCAAATTCAACTAATGTTCATTGCTCACACTCTTGAGACAAGAAAATTCATGTATAATTCCGGTGTAAGGCCTGTATGATTCCTGCAGGTCTGCCTTACTTTGATTTTGTACCTACATATCATGCAGTCTACTCCTAGATTATGTCACTCCATTTTTTGCAAAAAAAGAGTGACTCTGTTAGCAAGAAGTGTCCTGGTGATAAAATGGAGTGGTGACCGCAAAAGGGGCTATAACAATCGAAGAGAAGCTAGATGTTTAGGAGAGACCATGTGATGTAGCTCGCTACCTTATGCAGCATTAGAGGCACTGCTGAAAAGATTAAAGAAGCTGTATTGCTGGAACAAGTGAGTGCCAGCAGATCTGAGATGTCATGGCCAAAGGAGCTCGAGTTGGAGAGGTTCTAAGTGTTTGGATAGAAGATCGAACAAAAGTGGTCTGGGACAACCTTTCTCACCATAAGAGCCTTATCCTTTTATGAAGATCAAAGAAACATGCTCCCAAATCCTGCTGATCTCCGCCTTTAGTGCAAGCAGTGGATGGTTTGCTGGTTTTAAAGAACAGCTATGCATACCATAATATACAGTTAATTGATGAATCTGCTTACACAGTCAAAGCGGAGGCACTGGCATATCCTCCCATCGTCCAAGATTTTAAAGGATGTGAAACATCAGACAAGCTCCCAAAAATCAAAGAGCAGGTTGGCTTTGAAGTGCAAATGAAGATATTGAAGAGCTGCTTGAGTCGCACCTCTCTACAGCAGATCTACTACAACTTGTTGCTGAGGGGTATGGGGTAGCTGGAGATTCAAAGGATTAAGTCCAGGATGCAGCACCATGACAGCTTTCCACGTTTCTTTTGTCATCTATCCTGCGGGGAATTGAAGCACTCATAGCGACATAGAGATGTACAGCATGGAAATGGACCCTTTGGTCCAACGTGTCTATGCTGACCAGATATCCCAATCCAGTCCCACCTGCCAGTACTCGGCCCATATCCCTCCAAACCCTTCCTATATTCATATACCCATCCAAATGTCTCTTAAATGTTGCAGTTGTACCAGCCTCCACCACTTCCTCTGGCAGTTAATTCCATACACATACCACCTGCTGTGTGAAAAGTTGCCTCTTGGGTCTCTTTTACATCTTCCTCTCTCACCCTAAACCTATGCCCTCTAGTTCTGGACTCCCCGACCCCAGGGAAAAGACTTTGTCTATTTATCCTATCCGTGCCCCTCATAATTTTGTAAACCTCTATAAGGTCACCCCTCAGCCTCAGACGCTCCAGGGAAAACAGCCCCAGCCTGTTCAGCCTCTCCCTGTAGCTCAGATCCTCCAAGCTCTAATGGACAATGATGACAAGACAATGCAGTAAGAAAGCAGTTTGTTCAATAAGATATCTGACCCTCTGATCAGCTTCAAGACAAAAGTGCAAAGCAGCAAAATCTGGATGTCTATATTTTTGAACTAGTCCCCAATAAATAGTCATTGTTCATGTCCATACCCCACAAGGATGGCCAACAGGCTCTTCGCATCTGCGTCTCCAACAGATCTACCCACCCACCCTCCACCAATACCCTGACTTGCCAAGCTAGTCCTCACTCTTGTAACTTCTTTAACTCTTAGTATCCTACACGAACTCTATCCCATAGTCCCCAAGCATCCCAGATGTCCACGTATTTCAATGTGCTTCCCCAGACAGCCCTCCATTGCACCACTCCTATTCCCAGTTCCACTGCTCTAAATTCTTACACTTACTCACACACACACACACACACACACACACACACACACACACACACACACACACACACACACACACATATATAGACCGGGTCCCCCTTGTCCTCTCCTATCAACCCACCAGTCTCTGCATCCAATGCATCATCCTTAATACTTATGCCAACTAGACCACACCACCAAAAACATCTTCCCCTCTGCCTTCTGCAAGGTCACCTTGCAGCCAGGAACTAGACCTCCCAGTCTCTGCCCATTTTAATACCCTTCCCATTCCCTTTTCTGACATGACAATCCTTGGCCTCCTGCATTGCCACAATGAACCAAACCAATACCATATCATCTGGCTGGCAGCCAAGTTCTTGAATTTCAAGTAACTGTCCCTCTTTCCCCTCTCCCTTCCCCCAACCCCTGACATCCTTCCCAGCTCCTCCCCTTCCCTTCCATTCCTAGCAGTCACCCATCCCTCCTGTCCCTGCCACCTTCTGCAGCTCCCCCTACACCATCCCCAGTCCTGAAGAAGGGTTAGGTTAGGTTGATTACATTAGTGTGGAAACAGGCCCTTTGGCCCAACAAGTCCACACCGACCTGCCGAAGCGCAACCCACCCATACCCCTACATTTACCACTTACCTAACACTACAGGCTATTTAGCATCGCCAATGCACATCTTTGGACTGTGGGAGGAAACCGGAGCACCCAGAGGAAACCCATGCAGACACGGGGAGAACTTGCAAACTCCACACAGTCAGTCGCCTGTGCTAACCACTGTGCCGCCCTACATGTGAAACATCTCCTTCTCCACCACCTGATGCTGCGTGGCTTGCTGTGTTCTTTCAGCCTCCTGTCTGTGTACTGAAGAAACGGAAGACAATCAACCACAGCCATCCACTTCTGCACCTGAAGGTGGCAGTGATAACCACCCTTCCTGCATAAACAATTTTTCAATGCAATGTGTAAAATTTTACTTTTTGTTTTAATAAATTTGATTTAAACTTTCCTTGAGGCTGTGCCATACTTTGATAGGCTTTAGGTGAATTTTGACCATTGTTTTTTTTTGCTGGTCTTCCCCTAACCCTGCTTTTCCCTTGACCTCTTTATTTCTATTAAGCAAGGTTTTGCTGGAACACGCAAACAGCATTATAGTGGAGCTACCTGTAATGCTGCGGGTTTGCTCCAGAAGTAACTGTATCTGTAATCACTGGCATTTGATATGGAAGATTACCCAGGTGTACTGGTAATGTCTAGAAAATGAAAGAGTGCCAACTTGCCCCTCCTTTCTCATTGAAGGTGTTGCCAACAATGTTGTCAGCTTCACCTGCCTAGCAATCTCCTACTCTTGGCGCAATTTGCCAGTCTGCTAGACCTGTTTAGGTCTTGGTCTCATTAGAACAATCTTTCAAAATAAGGGGGAAATGCTTGGTGAACTAAGGGACATGTCCTTTGACATCAAGGCAATATTTTGACAATATAGTATTAAGGATTCCTGACATAACTGGGATCAGTGGTAACTTTTCCATTGATTACCCTTTGTGCCAGGTAACACACCAATGTAGGAATTCAACCAACTCTACACCATGCGTCTGTGCAGGAGTTCCTTAGGTTAGGTATTTGACATACCTAGAGGCGTGCCTTGAACCGAAGTTGTCTGTCCCTCCATTAGGGGCACTACCACTGCCACAACAGCTCTGGTTCTTCAGGGCTATAATGACCTAGTTACCTGTAGCTGTTTCATCAATGACTTTTCCTCCGGACAGGATTAGATTAGTGGCTGATTGTGTGATCAGCAGAGTTTGCAATTTTATTACTAAGTCTCTGCCAATGTGTAAGTATACTGAGGCACAATTCCATTTTGGCATGATATGGCGAGTAGCATTTGTTTCACAAGTGTCAGGCAACAACTGTCTCCTACAAGGAGATCTAACCCACTGCCCTTTGCCATTAGTGTCCCCATGATCTGCATCTTTGGAAATTAACCGTTGATCATAAATGAACCAGCCATATAAATACTGTGGCAACTTCTAATGGAATGCCATCCCTATGTCTAGATGAGGGCATCTTCCAGCAGCAGCTCTGGGGAGACACCAGACCATCCAGGACAAAGCAACTCTCTGCCCTAACTTAAGACATTTGCTCCCCCTCCCACTGGTGTACTGGCAGCAGTGTATAACATGTTCAGTGCGTTGCAGTAAATTGCCACATGATCCTTGTGTATCTATCTGAAATTTAAGGTCTTCTGCAGTACTTTCCCCACATGATTGCCTGCCCACCATCCAAAAGTTTCTGCTGCCATAAATGCTGGTGGTCCAGTTTTGATGAGAGATTTAGACTTGAGGGATTGGGCGCATCATTAGCAGCACTGGAATTCTGTTTGAGATGGGTCAAAGGTTGTGAACAAATGTCACTTGGTTAGATTCATTGCTGATTGAGTGTGCATCTCTCGTGTTTGAAAGCAGATGCTGCATCTAATGTCGTAGTGAAATTAATTTCAATGAGTTGGTTTGTTATAGAGGACCCCCTCGCCCACGTCCACCAAGGGAGGGTAGTAGTGAAGAAGATAAGGAAAATCAAGGGGATGGCCAACAAGACCAGCAGTCACATCCCAGACGGTTTCGCCGCAACTACAACTACAGGCGTCGTCGACCACAAAACCCTAAACCAAAAGATGGCGAGGAGGTAAGATTATGATTGCTGTTAATGCCTGTTGAGTGGCTTTCCTGGAGTTTTTCCAATGAAGGTAAATTTGCCAAACATTGTTTGCCTCTTTGTGCTTTTACTACTGAGTGAACCTATCTCTGCCATGTTCCTTCCTTTCCTAGCATCTATTCTAAATCTTTGTGGACTTTCTTTGCAGTTTGTCTTGTGATCTGTGATCTCTTCATCCCTATCTCTTGCTATCTTTGTCACCAAACTCCTTTTTTTCCTCTCTGGCACTGCTTATCTTCAGATTCCCCCCCGCCTCCCTCTTCTTGACTCTTGTTCCAAACTGTCAATCAATCTTAATTTTGTTGCTCTGTCCAAATTTCTCTGTTTTGCAACTGAGTTTTAAAACCCTTCTATCTTGATTTTGTTGGAAGAGCCCTGATCCTTCTGATTTATGATGCAGTTGACAATATTCTTCTATGGTATTCAGTTTTCTAGCTCAGCAAAACTGCGTGGGCATTGTTTTGCACTTGAGCTAATTCTTCTCAACACCTCCGTTTGCCTCTGACAACTGCCATACTTTGACCCACACCATTCTATGCTTTGTCCCCTACAACTTCTACTAAACTGCTGTTCAACAGTGGTATCTTTTAGATATTTGTATCCTTGCTTGGCCTTTCTCCTGTAACGCAGTTGTCCTGGACAACTAACTCTGATCTGACTTATCATTTGAAAGATCCCTTATTTCAAACTCTTCCTTGTCATTATTCTATTCGCTGTCTGCTCACCTACTGGGGCTGAGCCAGACTGTTCAGTCTTAATATCCTATTCTACCATTAACTGAGCTTTTGATCCTCTAATCAAACCCTTGACATGTCCCTTCCTGTATCCATTTCCAACTTTATATAGGGTGAGGTAGTTCAGGCTCCACTGTATGCAACTTAACTTGCACCTGATGGCCAGCATCCTATTGCGTGCCAGTTTCATCGGTTCCCAGGCTTAATTTTGTTTTTTATCTGCATATCCTAACTGTAACCTCCCCTGGACCCCTCACTTGGATAACAGCTGTGCATTCTCCAAAGTTGGCCTGTTGTCAATCTCTCCTTCCATTCATCCTGCCATTGTGTGCCTTCAGCAGTCTTGGGCCAAGCTTTCAAACCTTCTCCCTTCTCCCTTCTCTCGCTATTATCCTTTATCTCACCTCTGGTCAAATTTTTGTGCTCTTCCTGGTGGTAACTCTTGGGTTTAGATACTTATTAATATCGTATTTTCAGGTGTTAAAGCTACAGCTTTTGCAAATTGCAATTTGTCTGGTTCCGGAATGTAAAAGTTAAAGCCACTGTTGCTGCCTTCTGGCGTAGGGGGACTGTCACCTTTTCAAGCATAGATGTACAGCATTTGCCATCACTTGGCCCATATCCCTCTAGACCCTTCCTATTTATATACTAGTGCAGATGCCTTTTAAATGCTGTAATTGTATTAGCCTCCAACACTTTTTTGGTCTGGCAGCTCATTCCATGCATGCACCACCCTCTGTGAAAACATTGCCCCTTAGGTGCCTTTATCTTTCCCCTCTCGCCCTAAACCTATGCCCTCTAGTACATTTCCCAATGGTACTAGCCCCCCCACCACTACCACCCACCTAAACCTTACTAGCTTTAATCCTCCTGCGCAGCGGTGGCAAATCTCCGTCAGTATATTAATCCCCTTCTGATTCTTGCCCCAAACTCTGGGACCTTTTTGTGATTTTAGTTTTAAGGCTATATCCTCACCAGAATGACCAATATTACTATTGCTTTTTGGGTGCACAGACAGTTAACTATCTGCATTATATGGATCATATAATTTCACCATTAATTTTTTATGCGTCTGGGCAAAGTCTGCATACTGAAGAAATGGGAGCCTACAGAATTGTCTAATTCAGCTTAGTTCAATTACAAATACTTCAACGTGATTATTTCTGTCTTTCAGACCAAGGCACCCGAAACACCAGCTGAGAACATCTCTGCTCCAGAGACCGAGCAGGGCAATGCTGAGTAACACCAGCTCAGCATCTCTTAACATCAACTAAGTAAGTCTTGTGGTAAATGATTGTTATGCCATAAAATACAAACTGGGCCTATTCACCAATTGAGTAACTTTGTACTGTGACTGCATTATAGTGGTTCCTGCCGCTGTTTGTTCAGTGTTTTGCTAGCAGTCACTGATTTGATATCAGCTTCTTTATTCAGATGAGATATTGTAGACGTTTATCTAAGCAGTATTAGTGTGTGAATTGCGCATCTCATGCAGCATCCGTGTGTTCAGCTTTCAATGCTTGGTTTGGTAGAACTACAATAATTCTCAATTTTTGTTTGGCAGTTTTGTCATCAAATGAAGACCATCAAAGTCAAATTCCAGCAATAATATGAAAAGTGAGCTTTCGACTGTAATGAAGATCTGCAGTGCTTGCATACAGTTGACCAGATACCAGAACGTTTCACACTAGTAAACCTATGCAGCATGGTTTCTTAACCTTTCCTGGAACTGCTTTTTGGAACTGGCTTAAAACAGATTTTTGTAGATGGTCTATTTTCCTTTTTACTTCAGATGGTTTTTAAGCTTATTTGATATCTGGTCAATTTGAATTTTTGAAATACCAGTTTTTAATTTGTAAGCATTGTACACCTGAAATTTAAGTACAACCGGGCATCTAATAAAGGTCCGAAAGAACACCATTTGCTGTCTTGATATTTGTATTATGAATGATTTCTACATTAATGCTAAGAAGCCTTGACACAAGGTGATAAATAGATTAGGGCTGATGAGGGGCTTTTGCTTGAAACTTTGATTTTTCCTGTCCCCGTGATGCTACTGACCAGCTGTGTTTTTCCAGCGCTGCTCTAATGTAGACTCTGATTCCCAGCATCTGCAGTCCTCACTTTTGCTGACAAGGTGGTAAATAACTTGTTTTGAACTTGAGCCTTCTGTGATTTAGCAAATATAAGATGTGAATCTTAAGTGTGTTAAGTGGATGCTGTACTATGTAGCATGGTAAAATCACATGGCTCTTTTAAGGGCTGGGTATTTAGTGAACATTGATTGCTCATCTCTAATTGCTCTTGAAGGCAGAGTCTGTTTTGGATACAACAGACTTTCAGAGCAGTTGAGAACTATGTTGTAGTGCGTTTGCAGTTGGATGTGGTTGCACAAAGTGAGGATAGCAGAATCCTTTCTCAAAAGAACAAGATAAGCTGCTTCTCTCAATCCAGTTATGATTTCCCCAGCAACAGTGAAGAACAGTCACCTCGTTCAGGCGAGTCTCCTTGGGCACTCCTTAGGCTCAAGTTAACTTGCTTCCAAATACAATTTGCTATGTATGGGTGTGGTGGTGTTTGGGGAGTTGGTTGGCGGGGGTTGCTGAGTTGCTGGAACGTTCATGTGCACTTCAGCTTCACTCAGTGCCTTCCCAAATGAGCCTTCTCCATTTTGGTGCGCTCTTAACATGTTGCATCAGTTGGAATATTTTGATCTTTTCAAGGATACTGTGGGTGTCTCTAAGATTGTCATTAGATTCTCCTCCTACACTGGTGCAAAGAAATGCAGTTGTTTCAGTTTGATACCAAGCAGATGTGTGGCATGTAATTTCATTTTGTGATCAGATATGAACATACTGGTGTAAAGAGTACCATATGAAGATCCTGATGCCTACTATAATCAAAGTGTCTGATACATGAGGATTACTGGTGACAAAAGGACCAGACCTTAAATTCAGAATTAGACACTGTCCTCCGATACTCCTTTCCTCTGGATGAAAGCTGATTAAATTTTCTGCTTTTTTTGGGAAATTGCTTTATTTCAAGCCTTTGTAGTTGATTTTGAATGGTGTTAAACTGTGGGAGTTATTGACCTTTACAGATCAGGAGTATGATTTGAAAGGTCTCGGGTTATTTGCTGTTCATGTGTTGTGGTTTGAAGGTGAACACTGATATTTTATAGAGGGCACATAATGTGCTGAATGTTGAAGTAAATCTTTTTTGATAGGATACCAATCAGATTGCTGTTTTGTTCTGATTATTAAACTTCTGTTACTATCCAGACAAGTAGAGCATCCCAACACCGTGTTGACTTGGTGGATATTGCAAAGATTTTGACCCAAACAGTGATAGCCAAGAATTGCTCGCATCTGGCTCTCGATTGTAGCTGAACCAGTTAAGTTTCTGTTCAGTGACCAAAGTTGACAATTTGATTGTAATACTTTTGCACAATGAAGTGGATAGGTTTTCTCTCAACTGCAGGTGGTTATTGGAAGTACTTGTACAGTGCAAATAGTCAAGAAAAAATGATCAGTTGGAGTTTGTTTACAAATGGCTGCCACTTTTCCAATATACAGTTGTAACTACATTTTAACAATGCTTCATGGTTTTAGAAGTGTTGGGGAATCCTGAATTCAGGGTCTGTATTTCCATTAAGGTAATGGTGAATTTTTTTAAAAATGAGCAAATAAAGTGAAATTTCATTTATTATATCAAGACTTCCCTTTTGAAGACTGGGCATTCTTCTGGCTGTTATGAGGAACAATTCCGTTTGTGCTGTTGAGCAGAGAAAGCATGAGTTCTTCGGAAATGCTTTTCAATTTTTGGTAATAGGTATTGCCAAATAATTAAATGAACAGTTGCAAAGAGTTTGGGGCTCCTCTTCACCAGTACAATGTTTCTTTCCATAAGTTCCAGTGGTTCTTGGTTCAACCAAGAGCACTTTCTCTTTAGCACTTTTCTCACACAGCAGAATTTTGCTTAACGTTTGGGAGCAATGCAAGGTTGAGTTATAGAGCTGTAAAGCACACCACTTTCAATGAATTATTAACCTGCACTCCAAGGACTCTGTTCAACAACACTCCCCAGACCTTAACATTTAAGTGTATGTCCTGCTCTGATTGGCTTTTCCAAAACTCAACACCTCCATTTATCTAAATTAAACCCTATCTGCCACTCATTGGCCCATCTGATCAAGATCGGCTCCAGTAAATGTAACAGGAATAGTGGGCAGCAGCACAGAATTCTAACGTGGAAAATAAAGGTCAGAATGGTAGTATGGGATAGGAAAACAACTCTTACCAGCACTCAGACTTGATGATGCAAAGATAACAAACTTAAAGGCTGCATTTAATGCATGTTGCCTTCATAAATTATTTTCATCAATTAATAAATATAATTGCCACAATAGAAATGTGGCTTTAGGTCTGTTAAGATTGAGTTTTAAATAGAGATAGGACATTGAAGAATAGGAAGGTAGGTAAATGTGGTGTGACCCTCCTAATCAAGTATGATGACTGATAGTTAGAGATGACTTTGGTTCAAGATGTAGAATTTGTTTGATTTAGAAATAAAGAAATAAAAGTATTTTGGATTTGATTTATGTACCTAAACCATAACCACCATAAAGGAACACAAGAAATAATGGATATTTGTGATAAAGGGACACAGTAATTAAAGCTGATTTTACTTGAGCTGTAAACAAAAAAAAAATATATTGGCCTCTGAGGAGTTCATGTTTTTGAGGGCTTTTTGGAGCAACTCCTCCTGGAACCAACCAGGAAACCGGTTGATACCTGCGTTAGAATTGTTTTAATGTGACAGGGTTAATGAATGACCTCTACACCGGCCTCCTTGGGCAGCAATGATTATTCCTACCTTAGCTGGAAAGGAAGAAGAATGGGTTTAAGGCTAGTATTTTAAACCCAAGTATGGATTTAAGAGAGGCTAGCTGAAGTAAATTATTTGAGCTCTGAGATAGGTGGATTGGTAGTGACGCAGTGGCACACACTTAAGGATATTTCACATTTTTGGTATTATTAAATTGAAAAATTTAAAGGGCAAGAGCTGCTATCCATAGTTAAATTAGTTCAGGAGAGTAATGAATTCAAAAATATTTAATTGTGCAAAGGTGAGTGGCAAGTAAGATAACTGGTGAATAAATAAAGTCCAAAAGAGTGACTAAGGTTGATCATAAATTAGAGCATGACGTTAGCTAGAAATGTTAAAAGCCCAGCCAAGGTTTCTCGATACCTAAAAAGGCAGTGTTCATCGTCTAAAAGGTTGAGAAAGGAGGAGAAAGTGGTAAAGAAAATGGAGGGTGCAGTGAATAAGATAATTTCATCTAACTTCACTACAAAAATTCCAGTAATACCTGTAAACAAAATGGAATGGCATTTTGTACTTGCTGCCCTACTACTGTAAGAAGGATAGTTGCCTATAATTCATTAGGAAGAGTAACTAGTATAAAAATGTTGAATTCTGAATGCAGTAAGTTGCCACAGGACAAATTAGAACACTAGAAAGCTGTTTTAATAAATTTCTAAATTTGCTTGTTTCCAATTAAGGTATAAGTATCCAAATATATTTGCTATTCAGTTTGATTTTACATTCCACATGCTTTTAGAATGTGTCCACTACCAGTGGATCCTTTCTGTTGCTTTATCGCAGGATTTCTTTGACTTGACATCTGAGCAAATAGAATGTTGGAATTCATCTCCAAGGGCTTTGAGACAGAATTGCAGAAGTCCAGCTATAATTGTATACAGCTTTGGTGAGACCTCATCTGAAGTGGTGTGCGCAATTTTGCTCTTCTATATTTAACTGCAGTGGAGATTCTCCACATTAATGATGGGATGGTTGAAGTGTCTCTGGAAGAGTGCACATCTATACTTCAGTTTTGAAGAATGAGAGCACACTTATTTCACCATACAAGATTCTTACAGGGTGGTGTAGATAGAAGTCGGGGGAATATTCTGACAATCTCAGGATAAAGGGCAGGCCATACAAGATGAGATGGAGGAATATCTCCATTCAGGAGGTGGTCACTCCCTGGAATTCTCTGCTTGGAATGGTTGTGGAAGCTCAATCATTTGAGGAAGTTCAATGTAAATAGATAAGCTTCTGGAGGTTTAATGGCATTAAAGAATATAGAGTCAAGGAAAATGGCATCGAATTCAACTTAAAATGGTGCGACAAGCTTATTAGGCTACGTGGCTGATAGACTAAAAGTCAATACCTTTTATAGCATATCGAGCAACCTGTTCCATAGAGCCAGTATGGATGTACTCTGTGATTTACTGTATTAATTCTGAGGGAGATTAGAGCAAGAAATGGATAAAGCATAACTTCATATGACATAATTATTTTGAATAATTATCTGAACCGGATTAGTTGATTTATTGCTCATCCCTGGTCGTTGCCTTTTAAGATGACATTTGCCTTGTTGCTTCTATAAATACTTGCACAACTCCCATAGGCAGGACAATCTAGAATATGACTGACCGGTAAGTAAAATATCTGAAACAGGAATCTCGTAGGTGTTGGCTTCTCACATGGATATCCAGCTCCTTTTCAGTAAATCCATGCTGACCATAATCCCAAACCCATCCCACTCACCTGCTCTTGGCCCAAAGCCCTCCATCTTTCCTATTTGTGTACTTATCCAAATGACTTTTAAAAGTTGCAATTGTCCACATCCACCACTTCATCAAGAAGTTTATTCCATATGTGTTTCTCTTTTAAATGTTTGCCATGTCTTTAAAATTTCTCTCACCTTAATGCGCCCCCAGTCTTGATATCCCCAATCAGAGGGGATACCAACTGCCATTGACTCTAACCATACCCCCCCATTACTGTACGAATTCCTATAAGGTAGCCCCTTAACTGATGTTCCACTGAAGTCCCAGCCTTTGGGCATTACTTCTAGTGCTTTGTTCTTATTTATCAAGGCCCCTAATAATTTCATGTACTTAGTCATTCTTTGGTCTTTCTTTTGAGGACAACCAACCCAAATTTAGCTCATATTTTCCTTTTGATGCAAACATTTTCCAGCCCAGGCAACATCCTTATCAATCATACCTTAAATCCATAGAATTCCTACAGTGTGGAAACAGGCCCTTTGGCCCAACAGGGCCACACTGACCCTCTGAAGGGTAACCTACCCATACACATTCTCTTAGCCTATTATCCTATATTTACCCCTGACTAATGCACCTAACCTACACATCCCTGAACACTGGTCAATTTTAGCAGAGTCAATTCACCTGACCTGTATATCTTTGGATTGTGAGAGGAAACTGGAGCAACCGTAGGATTCCCATGCAGACACAGGCAGAATGTGCAAATTCCACACAGTCACCCAATGCTGGAGTTGAATGCTGTCCCTGCGGCTGCTCATGAATATGTCCGAGTTGAGGTCTAACTTGTGTGCCAACCAGTCACTGAAGCACAGAAGATGTGGATCCGAATTGTGCAGACAACACTCTGGAACCAAACGCCCTCATGGCGTTTCTACCTCATGGCCTTCAGGGTACCTCAGGCTTTACTCCATTAGACTTTGTTTCCTAACAGTAAAAATGTTTGCTAATATGTTGACCATTTGGTGTGAATCTTCTAAGTATTGGACTAAGGCTGAAAGTCGTGTGTGTGTGTGGCCTATAGTACCTAATAAGTACATGTGGTTTATGTGCTGTAATCTAATTGAAGGGATTCTACTGTAGCTCTAGTTTGGGGCAGAGGGGGATTCTATTTCTCTTAAAAGTAGAGTGCTTGCCACAGAAAAGGTCCTGTGCTGCCATGTAGTAGGTGTATTTGGTTCTCTGTTTTGAATTGGTGCTGGCATAGCTGGAGGCTGAGACTAAGGGAGACTACAGTAATCATTTTCATATGCATAGATGTAGAACCTGTTGGAATGCAGCCTGAAACAGTGGCAATCCTAAGCTGACATTGTCCAACAATCCTTTAGATGTCGTCATTTAGATCAAATGGTGAACTGTGACAACTGGGATGAGGCTGGTTGCAGAGCCCTGGTGGGAGGAGGTTTGCAGTCAAGAGAAATGGGGACACAGCCCTCTACCTCAAAAGGAGATCCTTCCCTAGATAGCAGCCCGCTCAGTGAAAGCTGATTTAGCTCTTCCTTGTGCTCTCCTTGGGCTGGGGTGAGTGAAGCACTTGGTAGTTAATTGATCATTTAGTTGCGTCAATAGAGCTGAGAGCTGGTGAACTGCCTGACAACTCTCTGCAAAACTGTCAAACTGGATACCTGGCAAGGAGGCACCACTTCATTTTTTTTTGAGCACATCACTCAGCAAGCAGCATTCAGTCTTTAAACAAATATCAGAGGTCATAGCTAAAGCAATAAAACATAAAGCAACTGCAGTGGCTAAAGATCTGAAGCAAAAACAGAGAAACTCTGGTCTGGCAGCATCCTAGAGAGAAAGGGTTCGCATTTCATAGCCGGTGACCCTTTTTCCAGACACTGTCTGGGGATACTGGACTTAGTCATAGAGTTGTACAGCAAGGAAACAGACCCTTTGGTCCAACTTGTTCATGCCAAGCAGATATCCTAAATTAATCTAGTCCCATTTGTCAGCATTTGACCCATATCCCTCTTAACCCTTCCTATTCATATATCCATCCAGGTGCATTTTAAATGTTGCAATTTTACCAGCTATCTGATTACAGTCCTGTTGGTGCTCTGAGATAGCTTTCACTGTGCACTGTCAATTTTGGTGGCATCTGTAAACTTACGAACCATGCTGCCTATATTTGCATCCAAATTGTTTATGTAAACAAGTGGACCTAGCACCAAACCTGACTGCACACCACTGGTCACAGGCATCAGTCTGAAAAGCAACCCTCTACCACCACCTTTTGTCTCCTACCTTCAAGCAAATTTTGTATCCATTTGTCTAGCTCTCCCATGTGATCTAATTTTGCTGACCAGTCTACCCTATCCACCCATGTTGAATACCTTGCTGAAGTCCATTTAAAACACGTTCACTGCTCTGCTTTCATCAATTTTTTTTTGTAACATCTTCAGAATTCTGAATCAAGTTAGTGAGACATGATTTACCACACTCAAAGCCAGGATGACTATCCCTAATCGATTTTTGCCTTTTGAGATGCATGTAAATCCTGTTAAAGAACACAAAGACCAAGGAAAACTTACAGCCCAGGAACAGGCCCTTCAGCCCTCCAAGCCTGAGCTGATCCAAATCCACTGTCTAAAACTATCGGTCGATTCCTAACCATCTGTATCCCGCTGCTCCCCATCTACCGTGCCTGCCTCTACCACCTCTGCTGGCAATGTGTTCCAGACACCCACCACCCTCTGTGTGAAGTATTTGCCGTATGTATCTCCCTTAAACTTTCTACCTCTCACCTTGAAAACATGACCTCATTATTGAATCTTTCACCCTGGAAAAAAAACTTGTCTCTATCCACCCTGTCTATAGTCTTCAGGATTTTATAAACCTCAATCAGGTCCCCCTTCAATCTCCTTTTTTCAAATGAAAATAAACCTAACCTGCTCAACCTTTCTTCATAGCTAGCACTTTCCATACGAGGCAACATCCTCGTAAACCTTCTCTGCACCCTTCAAAGCGTCCACATCCTTTTGGTAATGTGGCGCCCAGAACTGTACACAGTATTCTAAATGCAGCCGAACCACCGTAGTGTACGATTTTAACGTGACTTGCCAGCTCCTATACTCAATACTCCATCCAATGAAGGCAAGCATACTATATGCTTTCTTGACCACTCTATCCACCTGTGCAGCAACCTTTTAGGGTACAAAGGACCTGCAGGCCCAGATCTCTCTGCCTGTCAACTTTTCCCAAGGCTCTTCAGTTCATTGTATAATTTGCTCTAGAATTAGACTTGCCTAAATGCATCACCTCACATTTGTCTGGATTGAAATCCATCTGCCACTTTTCTGCCCAACTCTCCAGTCTATAAGTCTGTCCTTCAGAATACCCTCCAACCAGGTCTTGCGTAGTGTTGCTGAACAAAGAGACCTTACCACTGACATCAGGCTCCCCATTCTATAGTTTCCTGGCTTTTCCTACCATCTTTCTTAAATAACGGCATCACATTAACCACCTTCAGTCTTCTGGCACCTCACCTGTGACTATTGATGATACAAAAACCTCAGCAAGGGGCCCAACAATCACTTTCCTAGCTTTCCACAGAGTTTTAGGGTATACCTGATCAGGTTCCAGGGATTTATCCACCTTTGTGCATTCTATGATGTTCAGCAGCCCCTCCTTTGTAATGTGGGCACTTTTCAAGATATCATTGTTTGTTTCCCCAAGTTTTCTAGCTTCCATATCCTTCTCAACAGAAAACCCTGAAGCAAAATACTCATTCAGTATCTCACTCATCTGCAGCTTCACACATAGGTCTTCAAGGGGCTGAATTCTCTCCCTAGTTACTCTTTTGCCCTTAACATATTTGTAGAATCTTTTTGGATTCTCTTTCGCCCTATTTGCCAAAGCTATCTCATGTCCCCTTTTTGCTGTCCTGATCTCCCTCTTATATTCCTCAAGGAATTCAATCAATCCCAGCTGATTATACATGCCATATGCCTCCTCCTTTCTCTTGACCAGAGTCTCAATTTCTGTCATCAGCCAGCATTCCCCATGCCTATGAGCCTTGCCCTTCACATTAGCAGGCTTGAGATATTGACTTTTTCTCCACCAATACCAGACCTTTTTTTTCCCCCAATGAAGTTCAGCGAATGAGAGATAAGTAGATAATGCAACTTGAACACAAAGCCAGTCAGAGGTATTTGTGAGTGGTGTCTGCTGCTGTAAGTGATAGTGGGATTATAGAACATAGAGCATAGAAGAATACAGCGCAGTACAGGCCCTTTGGCCCTCGATGTTGCGCCAATCCAAGCCCACCTAACCTACACTAGCCCACTATCCTCCATATGCCTATCCAATGCCCGCTTAAATGCCCATAAAGAGGGAGAGTCCACCACTGCTACTGGCAGGGCATTCCATGAACTCACGACTCGCTGAGTAAAGAACCTACCCCTAACATCTGTCCTATACCTACCACCCCTTAATTTAAAGCTGTGCCCCCTCGTAATAGCTGACTCCATACGTGGAAAAAGGTTCTCACGGTCAACCCTATCTAAACCCCTAATCATCTTGTACTACTCTATCAAGTCACCCCTAAACCTTCTTTTCTCCAATGAAAACAACCCCAAGTGCCTCAGCCTTTCCTCATACGATCTTCCTACCATACCAGGCAACATCCTGGTAAACCTCCTCTGCACCCGTTCCAGTACCTCCACATCCTTCCTATAGTATGGCGACCAAAACTGCACACTATACTCCAGATGTGGCCGCACCAGAGTCTTATACAACTGCAACATGACCTCAGTACTCCGGAACTCAATTCCTCTACCAATAAAAGCCAGTACGCCATATGCCTTCTTCACTGCACTATTTACCTGGTGGCAACTTTCAGAGATCTGTGTACATGGACACCAAGATCCCTCTGCTCATCCACACTATCAAGTATCCGATCATTAGCCCAGAACCCCATCTTTCCACAGAGTTTTAGGGTATACCCGATCAGGTTCCAGGGATTTATCCACCTTTGTGCATTCTATGATGTTCAGCAGCCCCTCCTTTGTAATGTGGGCACTTTTCAAGATATCATTGTTTGTTTCTCCAAGTTTTCTAGCTTCCATATCCTTCTCTACGGAAAACCCTGAAGCAAAATACTCATTCGGTATCTGCTCTTGAAGCACCTGAGACTTCCTCATCACCAAGAGAAAGGAGGAGAGAGAGCAGCCTCCACTCAGAATGGGGATGGTGGTGAGTGAGTGCAGGGATTTTCCTGGATGGGGATCTGGGATTTAACTATCCCAGATGGCTGGAAATCTGGAGCTGTTGGCCACATTCAAGACTCGGGAATTCCACAGGTTTATAACTTGCTGAGCGAAGACATCAGGAATCAGTTGACCCTTTGTTGTCGATCCTCCAGCTCTCAACATCGATCGGCTTCAGAATTCTGCATCTCTCAATGAGGTCACTTCCTATTCTCTAACCCATTCCACTCCATAATTCCTTATATCCTCATTTACTACATCAGCTTTTGTTTCCTGAACTGGCAAGTTACTATCTCCAGTGGCCTTGCACCATCACTCTAGTTATTTCATCTTTCTACTCTCCACCATCTGGAATCTCCCCTCTTACTTTTCCCTCCACTCCTTCCCAGATCCTGCTCTTACCTAAAATAGAATTTAGAACATACTGTGCAGTACAGGCCCTTTGGCCCCTGCTGTTGTGTCAACCTGTGAAACTAATATGGAGCCTATCTAACCTACGCTGTTCCATTTTGGTCCATTTGCCTATCCAATGATGATATTAGATATAATCCAAAATCTGAGCTCACTTTATTTCCTTTCTTTCTGTTGAAAGGCCAATCCTTAAATAGATCTCTGCCAGATCTGTTCAGGAATTCTAGTCTTTCCTGTTTTTAATTTGGATTCTAATTTTGTGATTGACTCAGCTGGGCTGATAGACTCAGACACACCTGAGCAGCAATGTCTGGTTCTGTCAAACGGGTTGGACAGGTTGGGGTTCACAGGAAAACGAAACTTCTATTTCACTTTATTTTGCATGAGGATCAGTGCATTGATTTTTAGAATTTCTGACTCATTTTTGAGAAAATGACACAGGTTAAGAGGGAATGTTTTGTAATTCATTGTTAGATCACGATGATACGCTGACTTTTGTCCTATCATTTTGTGAATTAGTTGAAGGGTTCACATATGAAAGAAACTTCCTGAAGAAGTGGTGGATGTAAGTATAGGAAAGGTCTGGTGGGATATTGTCCAGACGTAGGCAGGTGGGAGAAGTGAACACCCAAGCCCACATAGTTTAGTTTGGGATTGTGTTCAGCATGGATTGGCTGAATTGAAAGGCCTATTTTTGTGCTGTATAACTCTATGACTATGACTTTATAAGAAAATGCTGAAGGTGTTGGGTGCGATGTTAATCAAGTGGCTGCTTTGTCCTGGATGGTGTCATGTTTCTTGAGTGTTGTTGGAGCTGCACCTATCCAGGCAAATGGAGAGTATTCCATCACACTCCTGACTTGTGCCTTGGAGATGGGGAGTCAGGAGATGAGTTACTCGCTGTGGTATTCCTAGCCTCTGACTTGCTTTTGTAGCCATTATAATTATATGACTGGTCCGTTTCAGGTTCTGGTCAAGGGTGGCCCCCCCACGATGTTGAAAGTGGGAGGAGTTCTGATTCATCAACTGAGTTTGAGGGAGTTTGAGGAGGAGAGCTGTTTGTGATAGTTAGGAGGGGTTTCCTTCCAATCTAGAGTCAATATTGAGAACTCCCAGGCCAACTTCCTCCTGACTGTATACCAGGTATAGCCAGGTCAGGGAGTTAATTTGGAACTAAGATGGGGAGTTTGGGGTGAGTCAGATCACTGTGAGTGTGGTGTGGAATCATTGTTGGATAGGTGGGGTGGGGTGAATGGTCAATTATGTACTTATTTATGAATTAGACTAAGATTTTCATGTTTAATATTTCCTGGGGAGTTAGTCAGAGTGGGCAACTTACTAGAATAAGAGTGAGGGATGTATACCCAAGGTTTCAGGGGAACTGACCTTTGGAATTTCAAAATTTCTGAGCAATTCCCAGTGAAAACAGGCACATTTGGATTTTTGCAGGGCCCTTACATGCAGCTTGGGTTGTATGTCTGCTCTCTGATGATCTGGTGACCAGAAGATCATTTATTGTTTGGGGAAATTGCTACAAAAGTAGGGAGGTTTTATATTGATTATATAGGACACTGGTGAGTTTGCATTGGGAATACTGCGCCTAGTATTGGTCTCCTTATTTAAGAAAGGATGCAGATCCATTGGAATAAGTTCAGAAGTTTACCAGACTAATAACTCAAATAGGTGGGTTGTCTCATGAGGAAGGATTGGCCAGCATCAGCTTGTGTCCACTGGGGTTCGGAATAGGAAGAGATGCCTTGATTTAAATCCAGTGGGTGTTGGCATGATAGATGTGCAGAGGATATTTCCTCTAATGGGAGAATTTGGAACTAAATGTCAGTGTTTAAAATGATTGCTGATTTAAATAGAGTCATCAAATTTTACAGTACAGAAGGCCATTTGACCAATTGTGTCTGGCCCAACCAACCAACTAGTCTTAATCTCCAGCCCTATCCTCATAGCCCTCCAAATTGATCACTTTCTAATACCCAGTCCACTTTTAAAACATTGTACAGAATCTGCCTCTACCACTCTCCCAGATAATGCATTCCAATTCCAAACAACTGTCTGAGCAAAGAAGTTACTCCTCAGCTCACTCTGAGCTGTCTTTCTGACAATCTTGAAATTGTGACCCCACTAACTAATGGAAACAGAACACTGTTCTTTACTGGCAAAATAGTTCATAATTTTGAACACCTCAATTAGGTCTCTAAATCTTCTCTGCTCCACGGAGAAAAAGTCCAATTTCTCAAATTTTTTCCTTGTATCTAAAATCCGTCATTCCTGATGTCATTCTGGTAAAGCTCCTTTGCACTCGCTCCCAGGGCTTTAACATCCTTCAATAAGCTGCTCAGAACCAAACACAAACTCCAAATGTACTCTGACCAATGATTCGTACAAGTGTAGCATCACTTCCTCACTTTTATACTCTATGCCTCTATTTATAAACCCAAGGATTCTGTAAGGTTCTTAACAACTGTTTCAATTTGCCTGGCCACTTCAGAGAATCATGCCCATGAATCCTGAGCTACCTCTGCTCCTGTCCTCCCTCAGAACTGTGCCATTGAGACCTGTATTGTCTCTCTGTGTTCCTTCTCCCAAAATGCATTAGCCCACATTTCTCTAGACTGAAATTCTGGCAGGTGTCTGCTCATTTGGTCAACTTGTCAATGTCCCCCTGAAGTTGCTCAGTGTCAGCCTCACAGTTCGCTCATCTCCTAAGCTTAGTATCATCTGCAAATTTAGAGATTTTGTTCTCAATCAAAGATTTAAAAGGCACCAAAGGGGCAACATTGTCATGCAGAGGGTGGTGCATATATGGAATGAATTGCTAGAGGAAGTGGTGGGGGCTGGTACAATTACAACATTTAAAAGGCATCTGGATGGGTACATGAGTAGGAAGGGTTTAGAGGGATCTGGGCCAAATGTTGCCAAAGGGAACTAGATTAATGTAGAATATCTGGTCAGCATGGACGAGTTGGACTGAAGGGTCTGTTTCCAAGCTGTATAACTCTGTGACTGTGTGACCCATCTCCAAATTGTTTATATAAATCTTAAAAAGCAAAGATCCCAACACTGAAGCCATCATCTTATTCAATGTTTGAACAGGCTCAAGGGACTCAATGGACTACTACTTTTTTTTTCATATGTTTGTAAGAGCAGGGCCACTTTATATTTTGACCATTTTACACAGGAAACAGGCACACTTCCCTGTTTCTGCCACATTAGGGGTAGATATAGGACTGATGTTAGGGGTAGGTTCTTCACTCAGCGAGTCGTTAGTTCATGGAATGCCCTGCCAGTAACAGTGGTGGACTCTCCCTCTTTATGGGCATTTAAGAGGGCATTGGATAGGTATATGGAGGATAGTGGGTTAGTGTAGTTTAGGTGGGCTTGGATCGGCGCAACATCGAGGGCCCAAGGGCCTGTACTGCGCTGTATTCTTCTATGTTCTATGTTCTATGTTCTATGATCCCTAGGGAATACCACTTTCAGCTTGTCTCCAATCTGAGAAATACCCATCTATACCTGCCCTCTGTTTCCCTTTTTTTAGCCAACTTCTAATCCATGCTGGTAAGGGTCCATCATTCCCAAACATTTTTAATTGGTAACCAACCTGCCAATGTGACATTGTATCAAATGCTTTCTGAAAGCCTAAATATACAACATCCATAGCATGACCCTCGTTCACTGTCTGTATCATCGAAGACCTCAGATAGGATCTGCCCTTGACAAAGTCATGTTGACTGTCTAGTATTAACTTATTTTTCTCTAAGTATATATTCCTGTATTATGGCCTACATCACTTTTCCCACTGTTGATGTCAAGGTTGGTTGTTTCCTGGGTTATTCTTTGTCCCTTTCTTAAATACTGGTGTCACATTTACAATTCTCCAGTCCCCTGGGACTGATCCTAAAACTGAGATAGTGATTCTTTGCTTTCGGAATATCACGTGTGTTTGGAACTCTTTTCTTGAAAAGATGATGAAAGCAAAAACCTTGAATATGTTAAAGGCAGAGATTAGATTAGATTCTCTACAGTGTGGAAACAGGTCCTTTGGCCCAACACGTCTACACTGACTCTCTGAAGGGTAACCCACCCAGAACCATTGTCCTAACACTGTCAATCCTGCCAATCCACCCTAACCTGCATATCTTTGGACTGTGGGAGGAAACCCACATAGACATAGGGAGAATGTGCAAACTCCACACAGACAGTCACCCCAGGCTGGAATCAAACTCAGGTCCCTTGTATGGTGAGGTAGCAGTGCTAACCACTGAGCCACTGTGCCAACCAATTTGGTTGGTCAAATTTTGTTGAGCATAAGGGTGAAAGGTTATCAGGAAGGCAGAAATGTAGATTTGAAGCCATCATCTTATTCAATGTTTGAACAGGCTCAAGGGACTCAATGGACTACTACTTTTTTTTTCATATGTTTGTAAGAGCAGGGCCACTTTATATTTTGACCATTTTACACAGGAAACAGGCACACTTCCCTGTTTCTGCCACATTAGATTTCATTGTTAATATATTTGTGGGCAATTAAATAGTTTAATTATATTATGCTTTGAGCTCCTGTTATTTTCAGCTGGACTGCATTTCAATTTGATGAAATACTTAAGGTTGTCACTGGATGGCGCTCTGAGGTTGTTAGTGCCCTGCTCAATTACCAGCTTTCCTGACACTACAGAAACACTGAAAAAGTATGAAGCTCTTCAAAACCTTCCCCAATGACTTTGTTGTGGATTAGCTGCTGCATTTCTTACATTCACAGTGGAGTTATAGGGTACAATTTTTCTTTGTGCAAAACCTAAACTGCTTCATTCCTGATGGAGGGCTCCTGCCTGAAACATTGATTTTCTTGCTCCTCAGATGCTGCCTGACCTGCTGTGCTTTTCCAGCACCACTCTAATCTTGACTCAGATTTCCAGCATCTGCAGTCCTCACTTTCACCTAAACTGCTTCATGTTGATGCAAACTGTTCTGTCTAACCAGTGCATGAGAAATACATAGCATCAAAACTTCATGGGATGAATATCAATAATCTGTATAAATTTTCATCAAAATAAATAAAAATTGCAATACAAATTAATGTTTAACATTAGGTGTGAAAATATAAAATTTAAATTCTAGTGTTTCTCAACAAAAATGTCTCTTTCCAAATGATGGAAGTTTAATGTGAATTATGAGACATAAACATGATGTTCAAACTTATGTTCAAACTGGTGCTAATTTCCATTTATTTAGTAGCTTAAATGTCTAGTAAATACTGGCATCAGTGAAATGCTTCAGTCTTCCCCACAAACTCTATTCCCTTCCCAGTAGCTCACCTCTGTCCTTGGCAGCTGGCTCAGGCAGAAGCCTATTGTATTGACTGGGCTATCAGCACACTGCTATTTCCACCTGGATAACAAATACCACAATCAACTTCTACCTCAGTTCATCCCAATACTTAGCACCAGGTTTTCCTGAAAAGCAGAAAGAAACAATCAAAAAACAGGATGAATTCAGGGTGAGCAGAGTCCTTGTGTACAGTTCCTTAATGAAGGAGTAACATTTCACAATGCTCAGTCTGAAAGGAGGTCTTCACAGAATCAAATGATTGTCACGGTGCAGAAGGAGGCAATTTGGCCCATCATGTCTGTATTTGCCCTTTTACCCCAGTGACAATCTCCTATTACCCCAGTGACAATCTCCTATTACCCCAGTGACAATCTCCTGCCTTTTCTCCATATTCCTGCACACCATTTCTATCCAAATAACCATCCAATGCCCTTCTTGAATGCCTCAGCTGAACTTGCATCCATCACATTTCCAGGCAGTGCATTCCTAACCACTAACTGTGGGAAAACATATTTTCTGACATCATCCTTAATTTGTTTGCACATCACTTTAAATCTGAGCCATCTTGTTCTAATTTCTTCTGTCATTTAGATTTACTTGAAGTTTACCTGCAGTTTTCTGCATCATTACAATCCTTAACTCTCTTGGCATTTTAATGATCCTACAAATGATGGAAAGGCTGGGGGTGGGTACAGATTGTGGCTGGGTTATAACATGGAGCAGACTCTAAGGGGCCATTGGCCTCTTTCTGCTCCTGTCTCCCCTGATCTATATTATCACATGCGTATAGATTTAATGGTCAGCTGTAAACATTGGGAATGAACCAGAAACATTGAGGGCATGAGGGGGGTTGGTGGTGGTGGTGGATAGATGGTAGGGGTGCTGGAAAAAAACATGAGTTATTATGACAGCAAAAATAAATAATGTCAATGATGAATTTTGGGAATTCTGTGATTGAAAACATTTCTTTAACTCTTGTTCAATCTGAGGATACTTTATGAAATCACGTTGATCGCTCTGATACATTTATAACCAAGAACAGATTCCGATCGTGTGAGGTACCGTATGTGAAGCTACTGGTTACTTGTGAAGTTACACATTTTCTTGTTCTGTCATGAAACATTAAGGTGAGTATCTGGGGAAGGGAGCTCCAAATCAAAGGTGCTAGCTGTTCTAATGTCAGCCACTGAGAGGCTCCTTCTGCCCTGTCTTTGGAATAAAAGGCTGTGATTTTTAGCATTGAGTGGGAAGGATTAGTATCAGTGTGTTCAAACATTCTGTTCAACTGGTCATGAGCTGTGGCCATTCACCAGCTGTGAACATCTGCCTCTCGGGGACTGGTATAAATACAAAACTGTGACTGGGTTAAACATCGGAATCAAGTTAAACATTAAATATCTGAATTCTAGATGGAGCAAAGTTGTCGATTTATCTGGGCTGAAAAAGCCCAGCATTTTTATAACTAACTGATAATTAGAATGTAGTATATGGTTGATTGGCTTTTAAGTTTAATCAAGGGATTTCTGTCACCGAGATTTGAGTGATGGTTACTGTGACCAACATGGTCCTTAACTCTGCTGGTCTTTCATGTTTGGAGATAGAAACCAAAGCAGATTTAAAGAAGCTTCACTCTGTTCCATAATCCAATGATGTGCACGTCTCTGCAAAGACATCACAGGGTGTATCTAACCTGTGGGAGATTCAGTAATGGGATTGCCATTGATCAGAAACATAGAAACAGAGCAGGAGGAGGCCATTCAGCCCTTCGAGCCTGCTCTGCCATTCAGTACGGTCATGGCTGATCATCCAACTCAGTTCCCTGTTCTTGCCTTAACCTCATATCTTTTCATTGCTTTAGCTCTAAGAATTATGTCTATCCCTTTCTGGTCAATCCCTACAGGACAGAGCTGTTAGACATGGGTCTGTGGCAGGTGATGAGGGAACCAACAAAAGGGAAAAATAATGGGTATTGGTTAGATTCTCTCTCATTGCCTGATATTTGTGTGACACAAATATTGCTTGTTACTTGTCAGCCTGAACCTAGATATTGCCCAGGTGCTGAACTTGTACATGGACTACTTCAGTATCTGAAGAGGCGTGAATGGTGCTGAACTTAGTGCCAGGTACACAGGGCTGTTTCTGGGGTTGTCTTTTCCGATGCCTAAGTCAATGCCAGATGGTGTGCCCCATTACATTAATGTTTAGTAGTTTGATAGTGAGAAGTGGCAATGGGCTAGCTGTTATCATCAGACTATAAATCCAGAAACTCAACCAATGTTCCGGCACCCAAGTTTGAATCTCGCCACCGTAAAGAATCTGGAATTAGGAATCTAATGATGACCATGAAACCACCGCTGATTGTCAGGAAAACCCATCTGCTTCATGAATGTCCTTTAGGGAAGGAAACAGCCGTCCTTACCTGGTCTGGCCTCCATGTGACTCCACAGCAATGTGGTAGACTCCCCCACCCCCCCCCCCCCCCCCCCCTTGGCAATTAGGGATGGGTAATAAATGCTCCTCTAGCCTGTGATGCCCTCATCCCATGAGTGAATAAAAAACCTGAGTGATATGCCTGGCAGCGATTAAGAATCAATCATATCGATGTACGTCTGGAGTCACATGGAGGCCAGACAGGGTAAGGATGACAGTTTCCTTCCCTAAAGGACATTAATGAACCAGATGGGCTTTACAACAATTGACAATGGTCATCATTAGGACTCTTAATTCCAGACTTTTAATTGAGTTCAAATTCCTTCTTCCGCCATGCTGAGAATTGAACCAAGGTTCCTGAGATGTTACCTGTGTGTTAGTAACCATTATCTTCATTCTTTGAGTGTTGTATACATGTGCAAATAAGATTGTCAAACTTTACCAGCTACTTTCTGCCTTTCCATAGAGCCTGGACAGTCTAAACGGGCAGGTGAGTGTCATTGTCAGTCTTAAAAATGTCTTTGCGCAGGCAATAAACTATCTTCTTAAACATCTATCATTGTTACCTAACTGTCTTTGCTGCTAAACTCCTGCTAAACCCAGCTCATTTTCAACCCACTGTCCTTCCCCTCAGACTAAAGGTTAAATTCCACCAAATCTAAGGTCCATGACCAATGCATTTAATTTTCAGCAGCTACTCCTTTCAGGGCCCTGGGATGGATTCCATCAGGACCTGGAAACGCATAAGCTTTCCATTTTAATAATTTTCCCAGTACCTGGTGCTTGTTATTGTTAAGTTCCTCCGTCCCTTTCATGTTGTGATTCATAATTATTTCTGTTACTTGTATCTTCATTGAAAGCAGTTACAAACTATCTATTCAATTCTTCCACTTTTGCCTTAGTTCCCAAAATTAAAACCCAAGACTCATTCTCTGGAGGACCAATGCTCACTTTACATAGCTTTTTCATTTCCAAATACCCATGGAAAGTCTCAGCATCTGTTTTTCTACTTCTATCTAGCTTTCTCATGTACTCTAATTCCTCCCTGCTTATTAATCTTTTCGTCACATTTTGCCATTCTCTACATTAGAACAGTACAGCACAGGAACAGGCCCTTCAGCCCACCATGTTCATGCTGACCACCATGCCATTTTAAACTAATCCCATCTGCCTGCAGTGGTCCATATATCTCTATTCCCTACCTATTCATGTGTTTGTCTAAATACGTCTTAAACTTTGCTATCATTTCTATTTCTATCAGCTCTCCTGGTAGCGTGTTCCAGGACTTACCGCACTCTGTGTGAAAGACAGTCCAATCTTCTAACAGGTTGCTTCACTTTGAAACTTCTTTTCTCACTGGAGTGGATCGGTTCTGAATATTCTGAAGTGTCACCTCAACTGTTTGCCACTGCTTCAATAGCAAACTATCTGTTAACTTAGTTTCCCAGTTCACTTTAGCCAGTTCTGTCTCCATGCCCTCATTATTGCTGATATTAAAGTTTACAACACTGCACTTTGGTCCAACCTTCTCTCCCTCAAAATGAACATAAAAGGCAATTATATCATGATCGCTATTACCTAAGAGTGTCCTTACAACGAGATCATTAATTAATCCTATCTCATTACACATTACCGGCCGCTCTACTATATCTTGCTCTCTGGTTGACTTGAAAACATTCTGCTTTAAGAAAGAGTTCCGATAATACTCAATGAACTCATCTTGCAGGCTCCATGACCATGATGAATTCAGCCTATATGTAGATTATCTTTAGTGCACTAGCTTTGGACTGGGAAAGGAGCACTGATTGTTAAATATTCCTTCATGGGTTCTGGTTAAATACTACAAAGAAACTTTTCAAAATGGGATTTCAGGTTATATAACTTGCTAATCCCCTTCGAAAATAAAATATTAATTTTCTGTGTACATTTCTGTGGGAGTACACAGTTTTGTATAGATTCGGTTTTGAGTGTATCCCTGTGAAAACGTATTATCCAGGGCCATGGAGATAATAGTAGCTCTGTCCCTTTATCAGGAACTAGGCTTCATTTCAATAAACAGGCATGTTGTGTTTAAATAGAACCTTATTAGCGACTGCTTTTAGAGACTGTGTGTTTGAATCAGTAAATTCACAGACAGCATTTTTACATAGTAGAATGGGATTAATTAATATGTGACATAATTTAGAGAAAAAGAATACAAATAATCAGGAATATTTGTGTGTATATAACAATAGATAGAGACAGTACAGTGACTCAGTGGTGCCTCACAGCACCAGGGATTCAGGTTTGATGCCAGCCTCAGGCAACTGTGTGGAGTTTGCACATTTTCCCTGTGTCTGTGTGGACTTCCTCTGATGCTCTGGTTTCCTCCCACAGTCCAAAGATGTGTAGGTTAGGGTGGATTGGCCATGCTAAATTGCCCATAGTGTCCAGGGTTGTGCAGGCTAGGTGGGTTAACCATGGAAAATGCAGGGTTACAGGCATGGGATGGATCTGGGTGGGATGCTCTCTTGTGTGGTGGGGGAGCTTGGTGTAGTCTTCATGGTGTGGGCTGAATGGCCTGCTTCCACACTGTGCGGATGCTATGTCAGCAGAGTATTATCAAGCAAACATTTTAACGCGATTGTAATTGGCTCTTCAGCACAAGTTAACTTATCACTTTAATTTATCTTGAGTTTTGACAATCCTTTAAGTTAGTAGATCTGATTACAGGTTCTTTTGGTATTTGTCAGTAAGGTTCATGCCCAAGAGCCATGAAATACTGAAGCCGGTATTCCCTTTGTGACAGACTATAGTTTCTATGAGGAATTTTAGAGAGATTACGCTGTATGAATATGTAAAATAGTATGGAAGATCACCTACAAACTGCCTACCTCGGATAGACATTCCCTCTTCCCTTGTCAAAATAGAGTCCAAATTCTCCTTTTAAGGTCAGTTCTGTTCTGATTCCTCCTTTACCAAGATAATTAGAATTAGAACTGAAAAATCTACAGTTCTGATTTTCAAATTAAGTCACATAATGTTCTTGAGGATTGCTGGAAAAGGACATGATTTGTTGAGCATTCACTGACAACCTATTCAGGCAGGGTCACGGTGAGTGCATTGTAACTAATGGAAGTTACATGTATTAACACCAATGGCCATGTTCTTTGCAGACAGAAAGAATATACACAACTTAACAAATCAGAGGACAGCCATTCTGTGATTCATTTTTAAGGCCTTTGATTAACCTGCCTGATTCAAATTTAACCAAAGCTTGGCCGCTAACTGTCAGTCATCATCGAATGATCCTTCATGGCAACACCTCTGGCAATCAAAGCCCACTCATTAATACAGCCCTCTGCTTTATACAGTGTCAATGTTGTTTTCCCCTTGTGAATTGTCCTGATGAGTGCAAGATGAAAAACTTTGACAAAATGTAAAGCAAAACAAAGAACTGCAGATGCTGGAGATCTGAAACAAAAACACAAATTGCTGAAGAAACTCAGCAGCTCTGCCAGCAACTATGGAGAGAAACAGAGTTAACGTTTTGAGTCCAATGACACCTTTTCTTCTGAGAAAGGGTCACTTGACTCAAAGTGTTATCTCTAGTCAAAGAGTCATACATCATGAAAAAAAAACCCCTTCAGTCCACCTTGTTCACCCCAACCATGGTTCCCGAACATGTCCCATTTGCCTGCGTTTGGCCCATATCCCTCTGAAATGTTCTTATCCACGTACCTGTCCAAATGTCTCTTAAATGTTATCATTTCCTCAGGCAGTTCACTTCACATGCCCTGAGTGAAAAAAAATTAACCCTCAGGTCCCTGTCTCACATTTGATTGAGTTTTTTGAGGACATAACCAAAAAGATAGAGCGGGTAGACGTTGTCTATCTGGACTTTAGTAAAGACTTTGACAAAGTTCCACATAATAGACTGATTTGTAAAGTTAGATCACATGGGATTCAGAATGAGCTTGCTAATTGCATACAAAATTGGCTTGGTGTTAGGAGATAGAGAATAGTGCTGGAGAGTTGTTGTTCAGACTGGTGGCCTGTGACCAGTGGTGTTCCACAGGGATCAGTGCTGGGTCCACTTCTGTTTGTCATTTATATAAATGATTTGGATGAGAATTTAGGAGTCACGGTTAATAAGTTTGTGTATGTTGTCAAAATTGATGGTATTGCGGACAGTGAAGAAGGTTATCATAGATTACAATGGGATCTTGATCAATTAGGCCAATGAGCTGAGGAGTGGCAGGTGAAGTTTAATTTGGATAAATGCGAACTTTTCCATTTTGTTAAAACGAACAAGGGCAGGATTTACATAGTTAATTGAAAGCCCTGGGTAGTATTGTTGAACAGAGAGATGTAGGCATTTAGGTACACAGTTCTTTCAAAACTACCTGCGTCACGGGTAGACAGGATGGCATTTAATACACTTCCTTCATTGCTCAGACCAGGAGTTGGGACATTATGTTGCGGTTTTACAACATGACATCCCAACTCCTGGTCTGAGCAATGAAGGCAAGCGTGCTAAATGCCTTCGTTACAGGACAGTGCTGAGGCCACTCTGGGGGTATTATGTGCAGGACCGGTCACTCTGCTGTAGGAAGAATATTATTAAATTGGAGCACGTTCAAAAAAGATTTACGAGGATGTTACCGGGATTGGAGTGTTTGAGTAATGGAGAGAGGCTGGATAGGCTGGGACCTTTTTGACTGGAGCATAAGAGGTTGAGGGGTGACCTTAGAGAGGTTTATAAAATCATGAGGGGAACAGATAAGGTGAATAGCAAAGGCCTTTTTTCTGGAGTGGGGGAGGACATATATTTAAGATGAGAGGAGAAAGATTTAAAAGGGACCTGTGGGGCAACTTTTCCACAGAGTGGTTCATACGTGGATTGAGCTGCCAAAGGAAGTGGTGGATGCAGGTAAAGTTACTACATTTAAAAGGCATCTGGAGTGGAATATGAACAGGAAAAGTTTAGACCAATTTGGACCAAATGTAGAGAAGTGGGACTAGTTCTGTTTGGGAAAGTTGGTCAGCATGGATGAGTTAGGCCGAAGAGTCTGTTTCTATGCTGAATGACTCTATGACTGTATATATGTAGAGTGTGTTGCTGGAAAAGCACAGCAGGTCAGGCAGCATCCAAGGAGAAGGAGAATCGACATTTCAGGCATAAGCATCAGGAACGACTGTACATAAGCCTCTAGTTTTGAAATCCCTCACCCCAGGAAAAAGATCTTGGTTATTCACCCAACCCATTCTCCTCATGGTTTTCTAAACCTCTATAAGGTCACCCCTCAGCCTCTGATGCTCCAGGGAAAATAAATCCCAGCTAGGCAAGGAAAAGGCTTCAGGAAAGTCTTCAAAACATCCTTGAAGAGGGGAAATATTCTCACTGACTCATAGGAATCCTAGATTTGACTGATCCAAATGAAGCAAGCTTTGTTGGAAGCACCAAGCACGTGGAGAAAAACCCTTTATCAGATTCCAAATGAACCACTGCCTCTGTACCAGCTTGCTCCACTCCTTGATTAACTCCAACATCTCATCCCACTCCTGGGCCAACTTCCCATATAATCACAATAGATATGACTCCTCCTGATTACATTCTCTTATCTCATTGCATCCAAACCCCAAACTCTCTGCCCAGGTGAACAAATGATTGACTTGCACTTCTCGGATAGGAGCAGGAGGCCATTCAGCCCCTGAAGGCCACTGTACCAATTTTATATCATGGCTGGTTATCCAACTCAATGCCATTTCCTTGTACTGTTCCCCTATTCCTTGATGTTATTTGACTGATAAATAATGATCTCGGTCTTGAACATACTCAATGACTGAGCTTCCACAGACGCTGGGGTCAAGAATTCCCAAGCTTTACCCCTCCTCCTTGGAGTGAAGACATTTCTCTCCCCCTCTCAGTATTAAATGAAATGCCCCCAATCCTGACGCTAGTTCTACTCTCCCCTGACTCTGGCCTAAGCCAGTCACAGCAACTGTCCTTTCTGGCTTGAGCTAACTCTTTAAGAATATTATAAATTTCAATTAAGTCACCTTTCAATCTTCTAAAATTATAACTTAGTCCATTATTACTCACAAAGCAAGGATCGCAAGTGTTTGGCTGGCTTATCTCGTCATGATTGAATTTTTAAGTTTCTTTATTTGGGACATCAAATCCATATTGAATAATTGCTTTGAAGAACATCTTCACTCAGTCCACAAACATGACCCTGAGCTTCCAGTTACTTGTCATTTCAATATCAGAGCATTCTCTCACGCTCACGTCTTAGTCCCTCGGCCTGCTGTAGTACTCCTGACAAACTGAACAGAAGCGGGAGAAATAGCTCTGATTGTTTGTACAACTGGTGGCTTGCAATGGAAGGTTTCAACAAAACAGAACACAATTATTTAGGCAGAAACATTACTTAAAGTGTCTCTCAAATCTTTGTGGGTGACTTTAACAAGAGCCAGTATTGGAGATTAATCTTCCTAACCCCCTTATGTACAGTTGGGGGTCCAATGTTTATAAAAAAAGCAGTTTAGATCAATTTGGTTGTAACATTTAAGATTTTTATTTGGCATTATTTACAAAAGCATATTTACATTTTTTCCATTCAACAGTGATGATATCTAGCCAGCTGCAGCAAATAATCACCAAAACACAGCAACAATCCATAAATAGGCCTAATGCAGTGTTTGACAGTGTTGATCATGCTCCACTCACTTCACCATTTGTGCTTTTACACTATGTCCAATGACAATATTAACACCAAAACACAAAAATTAGACAATCACAATAGTTTCTACATAGAGGCAGTTAAAACTGAATCTCCATCAAAGTGCAATGCAGTTTGAGAATATATTTCTAAATTCCAAATAAATTCTTCATGTTTACAGTCCTGGTTTCGGCTGGCTTCCTTTAGAGTGTAAGGCGTCATCTTCATTTGTGGCAAACTTTCGGGTTCTCCTCAACTCCATGAGCTTGTGTCTTTTTTGGTAATTCTACAAAATCAAAAGCGCGAAGATTATTCTCAACATCACTGGGTCACGCTAATACAAACCCAATCATGGACACTGAATACGGGTTGGGAAGACTTGGAGGCACATGGAGAATTTCTCTTTGAAAACAAATTCCTGATCAATAAAAAGTGAGAGTCTGTCATTCCTGCACTTAAGATATGTTGTATCTTTCAATCTTCTTACCCATAAATATTTTCACTCTTCTTTCTCAAATTAGGGGTAGTCCCAACACTCCAACCTTTTCAATTCTCTAATCTTGCTTTGTATGCTTTGGATATCACATGTTTATCGAATAAATCCACTGCACAAAGCTCCACAAGAGATCTTTTCATTTAATCTTGAAAATCAAATCAGTAATGTGTTTGGGTTAGTAATTGGTTGGGATGGAGTAGGTGAAGGGGATGAGGTGAAAGTGAATGTTCTCTGATTCACAGATTGTAGCAAGTGACATTTCTCAGGGTCTCCACCCTGCTCTTCAGTATTTCAACAGAAATATTACTAACATGGAACTGAGATTGTTTATCTGGGTTCGCTTATGACACAGTGTTAGGAAGGACAGGAGCAAAAACCAAAGTGGTACAGGCAAACTAAATAAGTAATTAACAAAAACAGAAATTACTGGAAAAGCTCAGCAGGTCTGGCAGCATCTGTGGAGAGAAATCAGAGCTAATGTATCAGGTCGAGTGATCCATCCTCAGAACTGAGCTTTTCCAGCAACTACCGTTTCTGTTTCTGATTTACAGCATCACAGTTCTTCCAAGTTTTTTGTTTAACTGTAGCATGTGGAGTCCATTGTGTGAAAACAAGAAATCAATTACTTAGGCCCCAAATTGATGAAGATTATTTTCTCAGGCTCAGAGATTACGAATTGTAAGACAGTAAAGCGATTTGGATCTTTGGGTAGATAAAGCACTAGAAGCAAGTGCACATGAACAAGAAGTAATCCCAATGCTATTGGAAAGTTGACCTACAGTTTGAAGGAATCAAGACTGAGAGATTCTTGAGTTTCAAGGGAACCAAGGGTCATGGGGAGAAAGTGGATGTGGTGCCAATCAAGTGGCTGCTTTGTACTGGATGGTGTCAAACGTCTTGAGTTTTGTTGGGACTGCATTCATTCACGCAGCTGTCGATAGGGGACAGGCTTTTGGGGAGTCAGATGGTGAGTTACTTGATGCAGAAATCCTGGCTTCTGACTTGTTCCTACAGGAACAGTATTTTTGTGGCTGGAGCAGTTCATTTATTAGTCAATGGAGTGATGATGTTGACATTGAATGTCATGGGATAAAGATTAGATTCTCTGTGATTGGAGATGATCATTGCCTGGCATTTGTGTGGTGCAAATGTTACTTGTCACTTGTCAGCCAAAACCTGAATATTGTCCAGATCTTGTTGCATTTGAACATGGGCTGTTTCAGTATCTGAGGAGTTGTGAATGATGCTGAACATTGGTGAACATCCCCACTCTGACCTCATGATGGATGGAAGGTCATTGATGAAGCAGCTGAAGATGGTTGGGCCTAGGATATTCCCCTGAGGAACTCCTGCAGAGATGTCCTGGAGCTGAGATGACTGACCTCCAACAACCACAACCATCTTGTTATGAGAGGATAGTTTGCCCCCTGATCTTTGTCAATTGATGTACTGGCAATTTTGTAATAATTGTTACAGGAATTTGCTTAAAATGAGAGCATAACACCTTGAAATAATGATGGAGAATGCAGTGAAATCTGTAAATTGGGACTAAATCAGGACAAACATTCTCACTTTAGTTGTCCTTATTTTTACAAGTGAAATATTTGCCAGTAAAATGTGGAGCTTTTTACCCAGCATGCACAGCAGCTGGGAAAGTGCTGAAATTAGGAATCCAACATCAGAAAGAGCCAGTGCTCCTCCTCAATGAAAAGTGAGTTCGCAGGCCCCAGTCTCCAAAAACCGCTTCTTTCACAAGAAGCCCTGCTGCAACCAAATTCTCAATTCCATGATAGCAGTTGTCAAACAGTTTGGTGCATTAAAAACTGTCAGATTTGTCATTTGCCAGAGAGTTGAGATTCAATGCTCCTTGAGAAATTTAAACCAAGTTATTTGGCTATGTCGATTGGTGACCATTTTCTTTTTTGTAGGAGGCTGTTTATACAGGTTTCACTGTAGCAACAACTTTGACAGCGGAATCAAATGAGAGAAATTAGGTAGTGTGCAGGTGTAAGAGCATAATCATTAATAAATGGCTGTGAGAGTGTAATTGCTAAAGCACACAAGTTAATTGTTAGACATTGCACCGATATCTGATGTCCACTGGGTTTGCAAAATGTGTTCTCTTCAGGAAAACAACTCAACAACAATATCACGTGATGCTGTCACATTCAGGTGCACTCACAAACTTCCTTAAGTATGAGAAAAACATTTCTCATTGACGCTGCAACGCAGCTTTCCAAACAGTGGTGGATTATCCTCTGTATTTTTAAATTCCATCTAAACTCAGATTTTCTGAACAGTGACAATCTCACAAAAAGTCCATTTTATGATTGGAAAGTGCTCTGTGTTCAGGAGGTTCCAGTCAGGAGGCTTCAGAACGTTCATTCTGACAGCTCCTATGGGCGCAGAGCTGCACAGGAGATCCAGCACCTTTCTCACAGCCAACAGCAGCTGTACTCGGAAATGTAAGTGACCACATTCACAGACAAACACTTTGACAGTTTCTGTCAAATAATGAGAGTCTTAAACAAAGTGTGAGGTCAGGTACCCTGAGGGTAATGTGCAGCTGGGTAGGGAGCAGTGTACCTGGGGGTAGGGCGGGGAGTGTGCCTGGGGGGAAAGTGTGCCTGGAGGGGGGTGTCTGGAGGGGGGGGGGGGGGGGGGAAATGTGCCTGGGAGGGGAGAGTATGTCTGGGTGAGAGTGTGTCGGAGGGGGAAGTGTCTCGGGGGGGAGAGTGTGCCTGTGGGGGGAGTGTGCTTTGGTGGGGGGGGGGGGCGGGGGGGCTATGCCTGGGGGTTTGGGGGGGGTGGGAGTGTGGCCGGGGGGTTTTGGATATCAGAGTGCAAAGAGACAAACGGGCCAGGTAATTGATGCAGTTTGAATGAATACCCCCTAATGTCCATCCTGCCTCATCTCTCCTCCCTCTCTCCTCCTCTCCTGCCAGACTCCTTGTCTGAAATTTCCTCTGATTAAATCTTGAGAAATATCCTTAGACTGGCGCTACTACATCACTCCCTCTCCCTGGTACAAACCAGCAATAGAAACTGCTACTTGTGTGTCGTACCTCACTCAGAGATGAACTCCTGATCACAATCCTGCAACTCCAACCCTGTTTCAGCTCATCTGTTGCTTAAGCCCACAACTATTCCTTGCTAACTGTTTCCAATACACTGCTCCCACTTTCGACATTCCTCAAATATGACGTTATCCAAAACATTGATGCCATGCCCTAACTCGCAGTAAGTCTCATTCTCCTGTTATCCTTCTGCTTCCTGATCTACACTGGATCCCAGTCAAGAAAAATCATGTTTGGGAAAAAAAACAGAAAATACTGGAAAAACTCATCAGGTCTGACAGCATTTGTGGATAGAAAGCAGAGTCAATGTTTTGGGTCCAGTTTGATTCCTCAGGTTCCTCATAGCCACTCTATTTTTATGGCAAGTCCAGTTATTTACTGCTCAAGGGTAACCCATTCCTCCACATCACCAGAATACTGATATTGGGGGAATTCAGTGATGACAATATAATTGAATGTCAAGCAGAGATGGTTAAGTTCTCTCTTATTGGAGATAGTTATTGCATGGCACCTGTGTGGTGTGAAAATTACTGCTGATTAACAGGCCAAGCCTGGATACAGTCCAGATCTTGCTGCATTTGGGTATGGACTGCTTCAGTTTCTGGGGAGATCAAATGGTGCAGAACATTATGAACATCCCCACATCTGATCTCATGATGGAGGGAAGATGAAGTTGTTGAAGATGGCTGAGTCTAGGACACTACATTAACCTGAGGAAGTCTGTCAAAAATCACATGACACCAGGTTATAGTCCAACGGGTTTAGTTGAAAACACTAGTTTTGGAGTGCTGTAGAGATGTCCTGGTGCTGAGATGACTGACTTCCAACAACCATCTGCCTATGTGCCAAGTATAACTCCAACAAGTGGACAGTGCTGGAAAATGGGATTTGAATGGATGGCGCAGACATGATGGGCTAAAGTGCCTCTCTGTGTGCTGCAAAACTCTTATAAATCTACTGGCTAACTGACCAATAGCTAAGTAAAAATAAAATACTGTGAATGTTCGAAATCTAAACAAAACCATCAAATACTGGAGGAACTGATCAGTTATCTCTGTTTCTCTCTCCATCCTTTGGTCCTGTTCCCTGTAGTCTCTTTCCCTCCTTTCTTGAACAGCAGTGCTGTGGTTTATGACTTTCTAGTCAGTTGGATTGTTCTAGAATCTAGAGAATTTTGAAAATGCAAACCAACGCATTCTCTCTTCAAATCCTAAGGTAATGACTGTCAGCTCTACAGGACTTCTCTTTGGCTTTTAGTTCAATTATAAAATCTCCCATACTATTAAGTTCCCAATTATGCCATTCTTTTACTGTACTCCTGTAACTTCTTTTGTGTCTATGATGAAAACTCACAAATCAATTGTTTAATATTTTTGCCATTTTCTTCTTCCCCATTAAAATTTCTTCTCTCGCTAAGGAAGTGTTATTCACTTGCTATTTGTAAACCTATAGAGGCCTTTACTGTCCTGTTTACTCTCATATTCTGTTTATCAGATTCTCTTTCTTAGTCAGATCTTGCTGGATTGTAAAATCTTTTACTCACTTTTTGACAACAAGCTGAAGCTCATTTTGCAATCTAATATCATCTTTAGCTTCTGTTATCAGCCACACTTGGCGCACATTTCCTGTGAGGCTTTTAAAAGAAATCTATATTTAATAAAAAGCTATAACAACGTGTCTGTCTTTCCAGCAACATTCAACTTCTGTGCTACCAAGTGATTGGATGTATACTTGCTGCAAATTATGAATTAATTCTATACATTTGCCATTGCTAATCTATCATCATATCTTTGAATCTTGCTGCCTTAGGCACCTTTGCTAAACTGCTTTATAGTTGCTTTTGTTCAGATATACCACTCTTGGTTTGGAATTAGAGTAGTAGAGATGAACAGCATGGAAATAGATCCTTCAGACCAACTCAGCCATGCTGACCAGATCTCCTAACCTAATCTAGTCCCATTTGTCAGCATTTGGCCCACATCCCTCTAAACCATTCTTATTCATATACCCAGCCAGATGCCTTTTAAATGCTGTAATTGTACCAGCCTCCACCATTTTCTCTGGTAGCTCATTCCACATGCACACCACCCTCTGTGTGAAAAATTTGCCTCTTAGTATCCCTTTTATATCTTCTCCCTCTCATCCCAATCCTATGCCGTCTAGTTCTGGACACCCCCAACCCCAGGGAAAAGATCTTGATTATTTATCCTATCATGCCCTTATGATTTTATAAACTTCTATAAGGTTTATAAAATCTCTCAACCTCCGACACTCCAGGGAAAACAGTCCCAGCCTATTCAACCTCTCCCTATAGCTCAAACCCTCCAACCCTGGCAACATCCTTGTAATTCTTTTCTGAACCCTTTCAAGTTTCCCAACATCCTTCCAATAGGAAGGAGACTAGAACTGTACGCAATATTCTAAAAGTGGCCTAACCAATGTCCTGTACAGCCACAACATGACCTCTTAACTCTTGTACTCAATACTCTGACCAATAAAGGAAAGCATACCAAACGCCTTCTTCACTAGGAGAAAGTGAGAACTGCAGATGCTGGAGATCAGAGTCGAAGAGGGTGGTGCTGGAAGGGCTTCCTGATGAAGGGCTTATGCCTGAAACGTTGATTCTCCAGCTCCTCAGATGCTGCCTGACCTGCTGTGCTTTTCCAGCACCACACTCTTCGATTCTGATCTCCAGCATCTGCAGTTCTCACTTTCTCCTAGTTGATTATAACCTCACAGCGAAGCCTGTTCCAAGGATGCCTACCTTGAAGAAGTTCTACTCCTCCCTCAACAAGGATCTCAGTGAGTCTCTTTCTCACTGCACTCTCCAGGGCATCCCCTTGGCTCTTCAGCCACGTCCTGAAGCAGACTTGCTACCACAGTCACATCTCCCTCCCAGTGCCTGCCTACAGAACCCACTGATCCCACAGAGACTCCAGACTACATTCAAGCCTTCCTCACTATCCTATCTACCTGCAACTTTACTTTCAAGGAACTATGAACCTGCACTCCAAGGTTTCTTTGTTCAGCAACACTCCCTAGGACCTTACCACAAAGTGTATAAGTCCTGCTCTGATTGGCTTTTCCAAAATTCAGCACCTTTAGGGAAAATTAGCAATTAAAGATTAGATGCTAATTTCAGTTCTGTGTCATATTTAGAATTTCTCAGCAGTCACCTGTGAAAATTGTCAAATTCTAACATGTGATTGACAGAGACAGACCACTCACTATTAGACAGCACAAAGTATTTAGCCAAAGGCATACAAATTAAACAAAGTCACTAAATTAGACTTGTTAGTTTAGAGAGTGTTGGAATTTAAATAAAACAAAAAATTTAATCCAGTTCCAAACTTACCTTTGTTAAACTGCTTCAATATTAATTCTCCAGATCTTGCTGCAAAAAAGTTACATTAAATGCATCTAATTTCAGTCTAAAGAAAAAAAAGCCTTTAATTCCAATTCCTAAGGTAAAAGTTGATCAAACATTTGAATGACATTCGGGTACAAATGCTACATATAAGCTGCAAATAATCACCCCACATGCAGAGAAAGCTTACATTTGACACATAACAGAAAGAGTGTTTGAATAACAGATTGCTAAGAAAAAGGCAAATAGTTGAAAAAACTTTAAAAGATTCAAAGTAGCTGCTTTCTTTAAGAACCTTCAATAACTGGAATTGCAAACTATTGTCCTTTAGTTTTAAAACATTGTGAATACTTATTGCAAATCTAGTGCTTTCTGTCGAACATTTCATGTTTAAAAATGTCAAAAGTTTTCTTTTCCTCTTGCACAGATGTGCCTTTTCTTTATTACACTACATGGATTTTTTCTTTCATTCTAATGTGATCCTTTTTCAATGCACTCTGATATGATTAAAAGCACAAAACAAAATGACTCATTCAATGCTATTTAATGCTCTTTTTCTACATTGGCACTGTGCCCTCTTTAATTGTATGTTTCCTTTTCACAAATGAGGGCAAATATCCCATGCACCCATGAATCAAAATAGTCTGTGTGAAAGGAGGGAGAAAATCACAAAATAGGCCCCATAATTTCAGAGTGAGTTCACAGCATATGGAAACACATCACAAGGAAGATCAAATTTCTATCCTTTCATCCCATTGTCCCTTTGCCTCACAGTTCTACTCAGCTTTCTCCAGTTTTCTGTAACACAAATTTATTCAGAGCTGTACACCAGTTTTTCATTCTATTGATTTGTTTTCAGTGCTGGCCCAAGGCCCTGATTATTCTGTACACCTTGATAACTGTTTCTTGTGCTCGGTTGGTCACTACAGCAATGGGCTTGACTGCAGCAACAGGCAGGTGGAGGCATTGATGGAATGATCCAGCTGAGAGCATTGTCTGAGATTCAGACGACTGGAAGAGTCATCAATTGCATGTCAACATTATTACACTGTCTCCAATTAAAGACTTATTGATGCTACTCAATTTCAAGTCAGTTGGTGAGACTGAAAGCAAGACAACTTTCTTTTGGCGAGTTTTGAGAAGATTTGTGGCTCAGGTTGAGGTTCTGGATATAGATTTGCTCACTGGGCTGAAAGGTTCGTTTTCAGACATTTCGTCACCCTATTAGGAACATTATCAGTGGGCCTCTGGATGAAGCCACAGCGCCTTGGCCAATCTGCAAGTTGATGTTCCAGGTAGCGAGACTATAGGTCTGAGGGGGCTCCTGGTTTGTGAATTTTGGGAAATCCATAAAAGCGTGGTGTGTTGGATCCATCAGGTTTCATTTTCTAGAAGTCAGTTTTATTTATTTCTACAGATTTCTGAAGTTTTTTTGAGTATGGCTGTGATTCAGTTATCTAGTTGTGGGGTCAGGTCTACTGCCACTTGTTGGTAATTGTTGGTTTCTACAAGTAGTGCATTCGCTTTCTCAATGTAGTCTTTGATTTAAAATGACTGTCAAGCATCCTTTGTCTGCAGATAGGATCACCATTTTTTTTAGTCTTTTTAGTACTTTACTTTCTTGTGTATTGAGTGTGTTTCCTTCCTTTTTCCTGCTTAATGTTGGTCTGACTGTCTGTCTGATAGTTTGCTGGGTTTCTTCTGTGAGTTGGGTGTCTTTCAGTGTGGTTTCTAAGGCTGCTAAGAAATCTTTCTTGTCCACATCCTGGAAGTTGTAATTTAATCCTCCTGGAAGTTGTAATTTAATCCTCTTACTAAGATGGCCTTTTCAACATCTGTTAAAGGTTGGTCAGATGTCTGTGTTGTTATTTTGTGTAAGTTTGTCTAGTTTTTTCCTGCAGGTCTATTTTTTTCATTTTTTGTGTTTGTCACTGTCTAATGGCTATGGCTTGTTGTTCTGAGTCTGTCCTTCATCCAGAGGCTCACTGATGATGTTACCTAGTAAGGTGATGAATGTGGAATACAGGGTGAAAGACAGGATTCTTGGCAGTGTGGAGAAACAGTGGGATCTTGGGCTCCATGTACATAGATCTTTCAAAGTTGCCACCCAAGTTGATAGGGTTGTTATGAAGGTGTATGGTGTTTTGGCTTTCATTAACAGGGGGATTGAGTTTAAGAGCTGTGAGGTTTTACTGCACCTCTAAAAAACTCTGATTAGACCACACTTGTAATATTGTGTCCAGTTCTGTCACCTCATTATAGGAAGGATGCAGATGCTTTAGAGAGGGTGCAGAGGAGATTTACCAGGATGCTGCCTGGATTGGAGGGTATGTCTTATGAAGAAAGGTTGAGTGAGCTAGGACTTTTCACACTGGAGAGAAGGAGAAAGACAGGTGACTTGGTAGAGGTGTACAAGGTAATGAGGGACATAGAGAGAGTAGATAGCCAGAGACTTTTCCCCAGGGCAGAAATGGCTGTCATGAGGGGTCATAATTTTAAGGTGATTGGAGGAAGGTATAGAGATGTCAGAGGTAGGTACTTTACGCAGAGAGTGATGGGTGTGTGGTGGTGCCAGCGGTGGTAGTCGAGTCAGAGACATTAGGAACATTTAAGCGACTGTTGGACAAGCACATGGACGGCAGTAAATTGAGGGAGGTGTAGGTTAGGGTGATCTTAGATTCAGATAAATGCTTGGCACAGCATCATTAGGGCTGAAGGGCCCTACAGTGTTATACTGTTCTATTAAACACAATATCATTTATTACATGGTAGCAATCAGGTGCAAATTAACAAGATAGATATTGTTACTATGGTTATTAGAGGCTGTGTGGCCCAGTCCAAGTCCCACCTGCTTATCACCGAATTGTGTCTTAACAACTCCCACTACTATATTCTTTTTTAACTGAACTTATTTTTCTAATATACCTGTTCAGAGATGTTAATACACACTTCTACAGCAAGCAGAATTTGAACTTAGGCCTCCTGGTCTAGGTGTAGGGACACTACCACTCAGAGAGAGTACCACCCCAAGAGGTTTTGAACAATCAATCCTTCAGTAATATCCAAAAGTACTAATAAATTCCATAATCTCTTAACTAATTTAATCATTTAGGGCATTAGTGGAGCAGTGGTAGTGTCCCTAACCTTGAGCAAGGAGGCCCAGGTTTGAGTCCCACCTGCTGCAGAGGACATCGCTGAATATGTTGATTTGAAAAAGAATAAATTTAGCCATTTATCAGCCAGACATTAACTACAGAGGAATGACATCTTTCTGCTAAGATTCTTGGTTTTGGTTTTGAGGAAATGACACCCAAAATGTGAAAACCGATGTTCTGACATACTGCTTGTTGTTGAGACAGCTTCGACAGGAGTTATATCTCGTGGCCACGTGGATGTTTAGATATTCCTCAGAAACTGCCTGGAAGGTTAAACTCACAATAGGTGATTACCCAGTGGTTTAGAGATCAGAAACTCTGAGTTAGAGACCTCGGAGAGTTCAATCTAACTTCACTCAACAGTTAACCAGCAGATGTTTCCAGGGATCCGAACCTGCTTAAACTCCTACATAACCATTAAACTGATCCTACCTTGCCATCCACTAACTCTGCCCCCGCCACTCCCCCACACGAAGGGTGCCCACCTTCTGATCCCTGACTCAACCCCATGCAGCTCAGCCTTACCCAACCTCATAGCCTACCCAACTGAACCCAATACTCAATTTCCCATTCCCTTTCCCAGATCAGACCCCCATCCTTTGGACCTGATCTTCAACTCCCCTCGATTCCCTATTGGACTCCAAAATCCCCAGGACCACCTCCCAATTGGACCCATTCTACCCACTTCAAGCCACACTCTCACCAACCTGGCACCTAGCCCTACACTCACTTGGTACTCTAGCCCCACATCCCCTGGTACCCTAGCCTCATACCCACCTGGTACCCTAGCCCCACCCAGCTGGCAGCCAACCCTACATCCCCTGGTACTCTAGCCCCACACCCACCTGGTACCCAATCACCATGCCCACCTGATACTTTGGCCCCACACCCACCTAGTACCAAATCACAATACCCATCTGCTACTCTAGCCTCATACCCACCTGGTACCCTAGCCCCACACCCACCTCCTACCCTAACCCCACACCCACCTGATACCCTAGCCCCATATCCACCTGGTACTCTAGCCTCACACCCATCTGCTACTCTAGCCCCATACCCACCTGCTACCCTACCCCCTACACCCACCTGGTACCTTACCCCTACAGCCACCTGGTACCCTACCCCACACAAACCTGGTACCCTAGCCCCACACCCACCTGCTAATCTAACCCAACACGAACCCTGGTACCCTAGCCCCACACCCACCTGGTACCTTACCCCTACAGCCACCTGGTACCCTACCCCACACAAACCTGGTACCCTAGCCCCACACCCACCTGCTACCCTACCCCCTACACCCACCTGGTACCCTACCCCCTACACCCACCTGGTACCCTACCCCCTACACCCACCTGGTACCCTACCCCTACACCCACTGGTACCCTACCCCCACACCCACCTGGTACTTTAACCCTTCAGTAGCTTCTGTCTGTGGGTGTGAAAGTGACATCAAGACCTTTACATTTTGGAGTCATTGTGAAAGTGGGCATTGGCTTCTACACAGTCCCCCTTCTCTGCGGACCACGAGAGATCCTGGACTACGCTAGACTGCATCAAGCTCCAACGCCAGACAACTGAATGGAGAACTCTGTTGAAGGCAAGTTTGTATTTTGTTTGTCTCAAATTTGTTACAAAATCTTTTTTTGAGATGTCTCAGATTCTGCGGAAAAGATTGTGACTCAAAGTATGAGCCTGAAGTGGGGCTGCCATCATTCTATGGTTGTTTGGGTGATGCACCATTAGAATGTTGACATGTTTTCTCCATATTAATTTGATCAATGTTAAGTACAATTTTTCTCTCTCATTTCTGTTTTCTACATCTCACAATCATTAAATGTTTCTGTTCACAGCTAAGAGGAGAAAGTGAGGTCTGCAGATGCTGGAGATCAGAGATGGAAATGTGTTGCTGGAAAAGCGCAGCAGGTCAGGCAGCATCCAGGGAACAGAAGAATCGACGTTTCGGGCATTAGCCCTTCTTCAGGAAGAAGAAGGGCTAATGCCCGAAATGTCGATTCTCCTGTTCCCTAGATGCTGCCTGACCTGCTGCGCTTTTCCAGCAACACATTTCCATCTCTGTTCACAGCTAGAGCTACTGAGATCAGCTTTGACCAATTTCCAGCTGGACAGTTTGATCAGATAGGACTGAGCTGAGGAGAATTGTCTTTACCCAGAGAATGGGAAGCCTGTGGAATTCTCTACTACAGCAAAGGGATGAGGTGAAAATAATAAATGTTTTCAGGAAGGAGTTAGATTAATTCTCAAGCCTAAAGGGACCACAGGGTATGGGGAATAGGCTTGAAGGGCTGAATGGCCTACTCCTGCTGTTGTGCCACAGATGTCAGTCTTTTTAATGTTTTAAAATGAATGCAAATTATTGTGTATTCACACTCATTTACACATAACCTACTTATACAGGTTATTGGTAATCTAAGTAATCAGAATTGGAACATTTAAACTTTATGTAACAGCCAGGACTGACCAAATATGCTACCAGCTCTAAGCAGACACAGAAATTCTCTGAAAGGTAAAACACTCAGTTGAATTCTAAAGTCACACACCAAGAATGGTCACAATGAGCCAGTCAACACATTACAACTGAAATTCTTTGTTAATAAAAGCAGATTGTCTCACAAGCTCATGAATAGCAGCTTTTCTACACCTTAGTTCAGTAAAAACTATTCTTAAACTTGTGTGCACTTGAAAAGCAAAGTGTAAAATAACTTCATCAATTTGAAACTGAATAATGATGGTAATTATTCCGGGAGAAAACAAACCATCAGCAGTTCACACCTGCAATGTGTTTTAAGACTGATATAGGAAGAGAATTATAATGATCAAATAAAATCCCCAATTGACACTTTTTTACATAGATGGAAGTGTTGAATTCATACATGAACATACACTGTGTGTGATAACATGCTGAATGCATGGGTTTGTAAGAAACAACATATTTTGGCATATACAATAAAATAATTGATTATTGTTTATACTTGCCTTCTAATTAAATGCCAATCAAATATTTAAAGCTTTATTATCCCAAATTTTCCTCAGTTCCAACATTCTTTGGTTGTGCAGGAACAATTAAACTAGATGTACATTTGCTGATGTTGTATTCTAGGGTGGCATGGTGGCTCAGAGGTCAGCACTGATACCTCACAGCACTAGGGACCCGGGTTCAATCCTACCCTCGGGTGACTGTCTGTGTGGAGTTTAAACATTTTCCCTGTGTCTGCATGGGCACCCCTCTGGGTGCTCCTGTTTCCTCCCACTGTCCAAAGGTGTGCAGGTTAGGTGGATTGGCCATGCTAAATTGACCATAGTGTTCAGGGATGTGTAAATTAGGTGGATTAACCTTGGAAATGCAGGGTTGCCAGGACAGAGTAGAATAGGGTAGGGGGTGGGATGCTGTTCGGGCTTGATGGGCCGAATGGCCAGCTCGCACACCGTAGGGTTTCTATTCATTAGTAAATACGACTTCTTTGTCCATACATCTTGTGTTACACACACACCCATTCTAAAGTGTATGTACAGAGGAATTATGTAAAGAAATCTGAAAAATGAACTTCCCCAGCGCGTGGCTAATGAATTCCATCTCCACTCTGTAACTGAGCCTTGCTGAGTATAAGATTCCAGGTTCATTTAGCAGTGAGTATTGGGCTAACGTAAATCTGTTTGTGTGTTGAAATAGTTTGCTAGAATTCACCATTCACAATGGAAACAGGTTGGCGGTCCCAGAGTAACAAGTTGTAAAAATAAACAGAGTTTGTTCTGCTTGGACACTGTTGGTCATCACAACCCACATGACATAAGCATTACACAGCATCTGCCTCTGGGTATTAGGAGCAAATTACTGCAAATGCTGGGATCTGAACTGAAAACTAAAAATGCTGGAGATTACCATGGGTCAAGCAGAGAACAAGCCGATGGATGCTGCCTGACATGAACAAGCCTATGGATGCTGCCTGACAAGAACAAGCCTATGGATGCGGCCTGACAAGAACAAGCCTATGGATGCTGCCTGACATGAACAAGCCTATGGGTGCTGCCTGACAAGAACAAGCCTATGGATGCTGCCTGACAAGAACAATCCCTTGGGTGCTGCCTGACATGAACAATCCCATGGATGCTGCCTGACATGCTGTGATCTTCAGCATTTATTGTTGTCAAATATTGTCTGGTCTCTGAGTGTTTACTGCAGAAGGAAACTATTTGACCTATAGCATCTAGAACAGATGTAGATGACAGCCTAATAGAATTACTGCTAGACTATTAATCTAGAAACCCAAGTAATGTTCTGGGCACCTGGGTTTAAATCCTGCTGCAGCAGATGGTGGAATTTGAATTCAAAAATAATCTGGAATTAAAAACCTCATGTTGTCAATGAAACTGTTGCTGACTGTAAGGATAAACCCATCTGGTCTCTAATGTCCTTTAGGGAAGGAAATTTACCTTGGACTGGATTACATGTGACTCCAGACCCCAGAAATGTTATGTACTCTTAACTGCCCTCTGGCAATTAGAGATGGACAATAAATGCTCGTCTAGTCAGTGACCCCCACATCTAGTGAATGAAAAAGAAGCTTTCAGAAAGAAACATCCAGTTAATCACACTCCTCTTTTGGTATGGCCACACTAATGTTTCTTTACAACTGACAATGTTCAGTGCAAAATAAGTAGGACTTCACACTCTTAATAACCAAAATTCTCTCAATTTTTCTTTCTTCACTAGTGTGGAAAGTTAATGTAAAGTTGTGTTGTAGGAGTGTATATGTTGAAGGTTTGATAAGTCTATTTTTTTAATGAATTAATTGTTAATTTTTCAGGGATGGCAGAAGGGGTGGAGCTCCTGAAAATCCTGCAGCATACCTGGTATCATTTCTTATATTTCATGTTCTACTTGGCTGGGAAAATAACACATTGAACAAAAAACTTTAGCACACACACGTAAAAATTATGAAAGGTTGCCAAATTTTACTTCTATCAGAATAAAAAGGGCTTTCACACAAAATTAATATTGAACAGAACAAAACTGACAATAAACATAAGGCCCAGAATCCACAATTTGTACAAGCACAGAGTGGACAAGCACAGACTGGACAAATGTGGTAAACACAATTAAAATCACACCAGAAACAAAATGAACTGTGACATTTTCTTACCTGATTGGGTTTCTGCTGCTCAGTTCTCTCGAGTTTAATTTTGATCTCTGGTCTCGGTAAGTCACCAGCTCGGTTAGCATCCAGACGTGGGCCACCTACACATATCAAAGAGTTGACAAGACTTGTATGTGCATGACTAAACATTAAAAAAACCCGTAAAGTTCCAAACTTGTTTAGAGGACGCACACTTGACATTGTGTTTGAAGTGTCAAGTGTTTGAAGCTTAGGCAACTTTCAAACTAAGGATCATTCTGACAGGAAAATGTTCGCAAAAACTTTCATTGTTTATTGTTTTTAGACTTTCTTTTCAAAGTTGTCAGCATTTATAATTTTCCAAGTTAATTTGCGTGGTTTATTGAAAACAGTTGTAGAAACGAATTGTGTAAAAGAACCAGGAGGAAAGTCTGATTCAGTCACTTGCTGAGCTCTGGGATCTCATCAATCTGTTTCCTAAAGGACACAGATAGACTTATTCAGAATGCCATCGGGAGGAACACAAGAATCTTCCTGCTGCCTTCGAGAATCTCCCGCTTGACCCTATGAGCCAACCTCCTGCTGATCATGGCCAGTCTTCAAAGGGACAATCAGACATCGCCCTGTCCCAGATCCACCCCACCCCAAGGTTCCTGTCAATCATTTGTCATCCCATTTGCCCTCCATCTGTCCCACGGTCTCCTCCACCTCCCGGTACCTCCCAATCCACCATATTCCACAATCTCCCCTGAAACTATGGACCCTGACCCTCTGCCTCGGCCAGTGATCAACCTGTCAATCTGATTGGTTGTTGGAAAGGAAACAACATTTCAAAAATGATAGGTGATTGGTTTAGCCTCCCAGTCTGAAAGGGTTCCCCAATTATAATCCATTTCCTGCATCCTAACCCCCTCACCTCTTCCCCAGAAACATTTCAACCAAAGTTCCGCAAGAGTTTAGTTTGAGAGTTTACAAAGTGTTAATCACAGATTTCTCTGCAGTTCTGCCTCAGTGCGAGGTTCCCACACTAACTGGCCCCTTCAGTGCCAGGCAGGACGATTGGTCCTGCATGTCTCTGTCCAATAGAAACCCAGATTAATGGTGAGCTGAAAATGTGTTGCTGGAAAAGCGCAGCAGGTCAGGCAGCATCTAGGGAACAGGAGAATCGACGTTTCGGGCATAAGCCCTTCTTCAGGAATGAGGAACGTTTGTCCAGCAGGCTAAGATAAAAGGTAGGGAGGAGGGACTTAGGGGAGGGGTGTCGGAAATGTGATAGGTGGAAAGAGGTCAAGGTGAGGGTGATAGGTCAGACTGGGGTGGGGGCGGAGAGGTCAGGAAGAAGATTGCAGGTTAGGAAGGCGGTGCTGAATTCGATGGATTTGACTGAGACAAGGTGGGGGGAGGGGGAATGAGGAAACTGGTGAAATCCGAGTTCATCCCTTGTGGTTGGAGGGTTCCTAGGCGGAAGATGAGGCGTTCTTCCTCCAGCCGTCGTTTTGTTGTGGTCTGGCGATGGAGGAGTCCAAAGACCTGCATATCCTTGGTGGAGTGGGAGGTGGAGTTAAAGTGTTGAGCCACAGGGTGGTTGGGTTGGTTGGTCCGGGTGTCCCAGAAACGCTCCGCAAGTAGCCGGCCTGTCTCCCCAATATAGAGGAGGCCACATCGGGTGCAGAGGATGCAATAGATGATGTGTGTGGAGGTGCAGGTGAATCTGTGGCAGATATGGAAGTTTCCTTTGGGGCCTTGGAGGGAGGTGAGGGGGGAGGTGTGGGCGCAAGTCTTGCACCTCCTGCGGTTGCAGGGGAAGGTGCCGGGAGTGGAGGTTGGGTTGGTGGGGGGTGTGGATCTGACGAGGGAGTCACGGAGGGAGTGGTCTTTACGGAATGCTGATAGGGGAGGGGAGGGAAATATATCCTTGGTGGTGGGGTCCGTTTGGAGGTAGCGGAAATGACGGCGGATGATGCGCTGTACATGGAGATTGGTGGGGTGGTAGGTGAGGACCAGTGGGGTTCTGTCCTGGTGGCGGTTGGAGGGGTGGGGCTCAAGGGCGGAGGAGCGGGAAGTGGAGGAGATGCGGTGGAGGGCATCGTCGACCACGTCGGGGGGGAAATTGCGGTCCTTGAAGAAGGAGGCCATCTGGGTTGTACGTTTTTGGAACTGGTCCTCCTGGGAGCAGATGCGGCGGAGTCGAAGAAATTGGGAGAATGGGATGGCGTTTTTACAGGGGGCAGGATGGGAGGAGGTGTAGTCCAGGTAGCTGTGGGAGTCGGTCGGTTTGTAGTAGATGTCCGTGTTGATTCGGTCGCCTGAGATAGAAATAGAAAGGTCGAGGAAGGGGAGGGAGGAATCTGAGACTGTCCAGGTGAATTTGAGGTCGGGGTGGAAGGCATTGGTGAAGTCGATGAACTGTTCAACCTCCTCATGGGAGCACGAGGCGGCGCCGATACAGTCATTGATGTAGCGGAGGAAAAGGTGGGGGGTGGGGCCAGTGTAGTTGCGGAAGATGGACTTCAGCACCGCCTTCCTAAAAATCCATCGAATTCAGCACCGCCTTCCTAACCTGCAATCTTCTTCCTGACCTCTCTGCCCCCACCCCAGTCTGACCTATCACCCTCACCTTGACCTCTTTCCACATATCACATTTCCGACGCCCCTCCCCCAAGTCCCTCCTCCCTACCTTTTATCTTAGCCTGCTGGACAAACTTTCCTCATTCCTGAAGAAGGGCTTATGCCCGAAATGTCGATTCTCCTGTTCCCTGGATGCTGCCTGACCTGCTGCGCTTTTCCAGCAACACATTTTCAGCTCTGATCTCCAGCATCTGCAAACCTCACTTTCTCCTCAAAGATTTCAACCTACTGCGAATCCTCTTACACAGATTAATGGTGAGCCAATTGACAACTGCTATTTGCATTTTACCAAAATTACGCTAATTCAATTTGATGCTCAATCTCGTAGGCTGTAGCGCATTTCTGAATGTGTCACCTACTTAGAGCCTACATGCAGATAAAAAATAATTCCTAGCCAGAGGTTTGTATATGTAACTGAAGAAGGAAATTGATCAAGAAGAGGATTGTAAATATAAATTATGTAAAAAGAGGGACTCAGAAAACACCTGGCATTGGAATGAAGGTAAAGATTCCGATCATCAGACACGAGAAATGATGACAACAAAGTTAATGAAAACACATGTTCAGATAGCTGCCAGAGTCCAGCAGATCGGGCAGCATCTGCGGGGTGTGGGGAGCTGAGTTTGTGTTTCGGCTCAATGACCTTTCATCAGAGCTGAAGGGAGGTGTTACCGTCTTTAAACCGATGGTAGGGAAGGGAAAGCAGGAAAAACGTAGGAGACGCTGTTCACAGGGAAAAGGCCAGGAGGAAATGAAACACTAAAGGATTTCACAAAGCACTGCCAGAGAGAGTGGTATTGGATATAGTGAAGAAACATGTTCTCAACGACTCTTCCTCACACCCTACTGCCTGGAAAGATTCCATTCCAAAATACCAGTTTCTCTATCACTGAGGCATCTGTCCCAAAGATTCGGTTTTCCCCACCAGTCCTACAGAGACATCTTCCTTTTCCAGTAACTGATCATTCCTGCCCAGTATGGTCAGTAGGGTCCTGTTTTTCCTCAATTCTCACACCACCAATCTCAAAGAATCAGCGTTGATGTGGTGCAATCATCAAACATGTGACTCTCTGTTCAGCATTTCACAGAGACCAGTCTTTCCTCCACACCCCTGTCCACTCCTTAATCACCTTTAACAGTCCCTCCCTTCCCTATCACACCTTGTTGTGCAAACACAGGAGATGCACTATCTGCTCCGCCCTCAGTGCTCAGTGGCCGGGCTGTGCTTCCTTCAATCTCTGATTACCTCTCTGTATTCACTGCTCACAATGCCGTCTTCTCTACACTGGGGAGACCAGACATGGCTGCAGAAACTGCTTTGCTCTGAATGTGAGCTTGGCATTTTCATTCTTCACTTTGCTCCCTGAACCTTTCTGTCACAGTCTGCTGCAATGTTCCAGTGAAACACAAGGAATAAGACTCAACGTTCTGCACCCAACATCAAGCTCAAAAACATTTGGTCAGACCCTTGACCTTCATCTTGCTATACACGGTTGCTCTTTCTTTCACAGGGTCAGTCTTTGTCCTGTTTCTTTCTTGATCAGACCATGTTGTAATCGGGGCCACTGCCACAAGTTCAGATACACTAACTATTTTCACAATGGTGCTGTGAATTGGTCTAATGGTTTATTACAAGACTGGAAAATGCTGCAAAGAGACATAAAGTGCTCAGCGTCATCTCAGTGAGACACTGGGAAACTGATAGGCCATTGGCATCACTGGGAACAATGTGGGTGGGGGAGAAGTGGGAACAGGCTGTTGAGTTGGATGATCAGCCATGATCCTAATGAATGGCAATGGGGGCTCAAAGTGCTGAATTACCATGGCTAACAATTTCAACTCCCCCTCCCATTCCACCAAGATCATGCAAGTCCTGGGACTCCACCAAATCCAAGCCACCCGACGCCTGGAGGAAGACGGCCTCATCTTCCACCTTGGGACCCTCCAACCACACAGCATCAACATCGACTTCATCAGTTTTCTTTTTTCCCCTCCCCGCACCTCATCCCAGATCCAACCCTCCAACTCGGCACCGCCCTCTTGAACTGTCCTACCTGTCCATCTTCCTTTCCACCTATCCACTCCATCCTTCTCTCTGACCTATCACCATCACTCCCCATCTGTATCTACCTATCGCCTTCCCAGCTACCTTTCCCCCATCGCCACCCTCTTATTTATCTGTCTGCCTCATCCCCCTCATTCCTGATGAAGGCTTATGCTCGAAATGTCAATTCTCCTGCTCCTCGGATGCTCCCTGACCTGCTGTGCTTTTCCAGCGCCACAATTTTTGACTCCGACTCTCCAACATCTGAAGTCCTCACTTTCTTCTATTTTCTATGTGCCTATGCATGAAGGACATGTGATTCCAATGTATTTGTGAAAATGGAGACCAGGTATGAACCTGCTCAAACGCACCTGTCGAGCTCCCAGCACTCAGTGCACTCGTCATGCTGACACTGTCATCCAACCATGTGCTGTAGGTGAACGAGTCTCTTTTATGAGGTGTTCCGACTGAAGAAAGGCTGTCCTGTTTACACAAACAAACACTGGAGATTGATCCATGTTCAGCTAAACAGAATCTGTGAAGAACAAATGCTCAGGGTGGGAGAAACTGAGGAATAGATTAATCGTTTACAGATAGACAAAGCAAAATTGTCTACATGACTGGATTCCTTCGGGAATGGGATGGGGGTTATGCAATGCAGGTTTACAGCTACACTGAACTCTTTATTAGAGTTTGACAGATTCCAGCTGCAGGTGTTAGTCAGTTGAACCAAGTTTTATTGGGGAATAGGGGATCACATCCGAACAACAGATTACAAATTCTATTGTTTTGACAAATAACTAACCCAGACACAAAAACTGGAGGAGGTCCTTCAGCCCCGTGAACTTGCTCCACCATTCATTAAGATCATGGCTGATCATCAAGCTCAATTTGGGCAGCACGATGGCTCAGTGTTTAGTACTGCTGCCTCACAGTGCTGGGGAACTGGGTTTGATTCCTGCTTTGGGTGACTGTCTGTGTGGAGTTTGCACATTCTCTCCGTGTCTGCGTGGATTTCCTTTGGGTGCTCCGGTTTCCTTCCACAGTCCAAAGGTGCAGGTTAAGTGAATTGGCCATGCTAAATTGCTCATAATGTCTGTGGATGTGTGGGCTAGGTGGGTTAGCCATGGGAAATGTGGGGTTTCAGGTATAGGGTGGAGGGGTTTAGTTTGGGTGCGATATCCTTTGGAGAGCCAGGGTGGACTTGATAAGCTAAATGGCCTCTTTTTACACTGTAGGGATTCTATAATTCCACTTTCCCAAATTTTATAATGTATGAAAATCTATGGATCTCCATCTTAGAAATACTCTACAACTGCATGTCCACAAGTCTTTGGGAAGAGTGTTCCAAATGTTCACAATTTTCTGAGTGAAGAAATGTTTCTTCCTGTTCACTCCTTCAATGCCTCATCTGTGATTTTGAGACCATCACTCCCTCGCTCAGGATGTTCCACGGGATGGAAACAAACTCTGAAAAACCCACTCTCCCAAAACCTTGTAACAGTTTTCCAGTTTTCAATTAGACCAATTCTCATTCTTAGGAACTGCAGAAAATATGGCCCATTCCACTTCTAGGTCAGTCCTCTCATCGTTAAAACACAAACTCTCCCATCTCCCCTCCACAGGTGCTGCCTGACTAGCTGAGTATTTCTCACGTGTACTTTTGTTTCTCCGAAAGGGATCAGTTAATACGAAGGGCACCATCTCAAAGTAAGTAGTCACTTTAACAGGAGACGACCTCAGTGACTCCTTCCAATCACTGTGATACAGCTAGTATTCACCTGTCTAAATAAATCCCCCAGTCCTTCTACCCCACCAATCTCCGGATACCTCTGCCATGTCCACCACCCACAGTCAGATCCCCCCACCAGAGATATATTTCCTATTTCCCTCCCTACTCCCTACCCCTTTCAGCATTCTGCAGAGACCATTCCTTCCGTGACTCGCTCGTTAGGTCCACACATCACACCACCACACCACCACACCCCCCCCCCCCACCACCAACCCACCTTCCACTCCCAGCACCTTCCCTTGCCACTGCAAGAGGTGTAAAACCTGCGCCCACACCTCCCCCCTCACCTCTATCAAAGGCCCCAAAGGATCCTTCCACATCCGACAGAGATTTTCCTGCACATCCAAACACCTCACCTATTGTGTCCATTGCTCTCGATGTGGTTTCCTCTACACCGGGGAGACAGGATGCCAACTTGTGGAATCTCTAGGACAGGTGCACCAAACAACCCCATTGCGTTGTGACCAACCATTTCAACTCCCCCTCCCACTCCGCCAAGGACATGCAAGTCCTCGGTCTCCTCTACTGCCAAACTCTAGCTACCCGTTGCCTGGAGGAAGAGCACCTCATCTTCCGCCTTGGGACCTTCCAACTACATGGGACCAATGTTGATTTCACCCATTTCTCCATCTTCCCTACCCCACCTTATTCCAGGACTAACCCTCCAACTCAGCATCACCCCCTTCAGCTATCCTATCTGTCCATCTTCCTTCTCACCTATCTGCCCCACCCTCCTCTCCGACCTATCACCATCACTCCCACCTTCATCGACCTATCACTTTCCCAGCTACCCTCCCGGAGCCCCACCACCCCTCCCATTTATCTCTCAGCTTACACCTGAGACGTTGACTCTCCTGCTCCTTGGATGCTGCCTAGCTGGCTGTGCTTTTCCACCAGCACACTTTTTGACTCTGATCTCCATTATCTGCAGTCCTCACCTTCTCCTAAATAAACCAGATCCCCACTCAGCTGTCAGACAGGATACCACAGGGTTTAATTACTAAATCTTTTTCAGATGGATGGCTGGTTTGAACACAAGATACAGTAAGTTGTGGTAACAACTCAATATTTCATGGAATAAGGTTTATTGATGTTTGTCATAATCTGATTAGCTTTATAACTGAAACAAGTTCAGCCAAGTGGACCTTCTAGAAAATGAGTCCATGATTGGGGCTGTTAATCTGGTCTAATCAAGGAGCCCTGGCTGACAGATATAAACAGGAGTGTCTCCCCCTCCAACTCTATTTTGATTTAATCCCTGCCCTCCCCTTCACTGTTTGATCACACAGCATTGCCCTTTGATGTGGAGGGCACTGCTTGTCACTGGCTACCCGGGTGTTTCCTTTCTTCCTGGTGGTGGAAACCGAATAAAGATTTGTGCACCTTGTGTCTTTTCACTGTGTCTCACATCTGCACACACACAAAATGGGTGCTGGGGAAAATAAGCACTATTGCAGTTAGGCGGTAGTGTGGGGGTAAACAAAAAAGAAGAAAAAAAAAGGTTTGTCAGAAAAAAAAATAAACAGGAGTGTCTCCCCCTCCAACTCTATTTTGGTTTAATCCCTGCCCTCCCCTTCACTGTCTGATCACACAGCATTGCCCTTAGAGAAGGGCACTGCATGTCACTCAGGTCTTTCCTTTCTTCCGACAAAAAAACACAAATGTCAGAGGTCCTGTTCACTCTGGAGCTGACTCTGAGGGAGTTGGATCAGTGTCAGGTTCTCACTGTGTCTAAATAAAGAGTGACTTGGTGACAGGACATCTGCCTCTGTGGAGTTATTCCACTTAGTGTCACCAGTTAACAAAGAAATATTGTGTGTCCCTGGAGGTAGTTTAGCCAAATATTGTTCTGACTCAGTTCAACATCACCTCTAAACTTGCTTTGGGGAGAAACTTAAATTCTGTCATTAGCATCCATGTAAGGATAGCATTACAGTGAACAGCTGCAACATAACCAGAATACATTTCCCCGAATTGTTGCTGTTATCTGCACATTTCGACGGAAGTACTGAACACAGCTTTATAAACTCCCAACCTGCTCAAACTGCTGCCAAGCCCTACACTGACATTGACTCTTTATAAATGTCACATCGTTAAAGGTTTCAGTCGCCTGGGGTTCTCTTTCAAACATTTTGACCTTTAACCAAAACCTTTATGGAAATAAGGTTATCTTGAATTTAATTGGATGGGCAGCTAGTTTCTAAGAAAATTTCACGACACCAGCCAATAAAACCTTCTCTTTAAAACCTATGACAGTAAAGAAGAATGGTCAATAACAACTCCCGCATTGAATTGCTGGGTGCTGTATTTGAGGTGGCTTCATATCTGATAGACACTGGCCAGGAAGCTAATGGCTGTGTTTTACATGGAAGGGTTAAAACTCATGCCTGAGCTCATGCAGTTGGAGCTGAGGGGTGTGAGGGGAGGATTCTAGGTTACTTGGTCAGGTTGTGCTGAGCTGGTTGATCTCCATTAGGGGGTTGTAAGGACGGTTTGACTCTCACAATGGGCAGTACATTTAAGAGAGAGATAAATTTCTAGATTTTAAGGCATCAAGAGATGTGGGGAGGAAGCAGGAATATGGCATCGAAATAGTTATCAGCCATGATCCTACTGAATGGTGGAGAAGGGCTGAAGGGCTGGTATCTATATTCCAAAGGGGCAAAGCCAGTGTCCCTGATTACCAGTGATTACTGAGGGAAGGTGTATTCCTCCAGCAGTGATGTGGGACAGCAGTGAGCTCAATATGGTGCCTTCTGCGTAGACCCCAACATTCATGATATTCAAACATGTCGAGTGATCCTCCAGGAAGAATAGAGGCAGGATGTGAATTCGGGGGATATCACATTCCACCATGAAGCTTTGGCAAGACTGACTGAATGAGGAGGAAAGATCAAATGCCAGTTAGTAATAGTTGGAGAGCAGTGACTTGATTTAACTAATTGGGTGAACCAAGACCAAGGCGGCATCGTTTAGTATTTTCAGTTACCATTCCAGTGTCATAGTCTTCGAGAACTTCATTCTCTTCCACAACGCTGGCAAAGCTGCTGGCATTCGAAGATGATCGCGAGAGATCTTGACCATCATTTAAAACTTTCTGATTTGTTACGGCTCTAAAAGTGAAGGAAACAAACAGTCACCTTCTAGAACCAAGAGTAGGTTACTTTTCATTAATATGTATTTAATGAACAAACCTATTTTTCTGGAGAATCCATTTCTGTTAATGAAGTTTAAAGTGTACATGTTCTATTTTATGATTTCTCAATTGCTATAAAATTAAAATCAGTTCTGCTACATGTATTCACAACCTTCAACTGCATTACAGCCGTTACAGCCAATGTGACCCAGTCAGAGAGCAGTTCATCAGCACGGAGCTGGCATTGGGCCAGAATTTACTGCTCCAGTTACAAAAGCAAATTCAATGTGAAATCAGATTCTGCAAATAAACTAAAGAGAGAGGGAAAGGAAGATTAGATTGAGTGAAAATAAAAGAAAGACAGAATGATAATGTGAAAAGTAATAATAAAGGATTAACAAATGTTAACTTGTACTGGGACAAATCCTACCTTCTATAGAAAGTTTATTTCAAAGCGAGTACAAAAGACAGAAACTTCACACAGTCCAGTACGTTGAGAATAGTCCATAAAACTATAAGAAATAGGAGCAATGCAGGCCATTCAGTCAATTAAGTGTGTTTCATCATTCAACGAGATCATGGCTGATCTGCTAATCCTCAACTTCACTTACTGCCTTTTCCTCATGACCTTGACTTCCCCGTTACTGATTCATCCATCTACTTACATAGACCATAGAACGTAAAGCACAGTACAGGCCATTCAGCCCTCAATGTTGCGCCAACCTGTGAAAATAATCTGATGGCCATCTAACCTACACCGTTCCATTAGTATCCATATGTATGTCCAATGCCCATTTAAATGCCCTTAACATCGGCGAGTCTACTACTGTTGTAGGCAGGCTGTTCCATGCCCCTACTACTCTCTGAGTGAAGAAACTACCCCAATATCTGTCCTAAATCTATCACCCCACAATTTAAAGCTAGATCTCCTCGTGTTAGCCATCACTATCTGAGGAAAAAGGCTCTCACTGTCCACCCTATCTAACCCTCTGATTATCTTATACATCCCGATTAAGTCATCTCTCAACCTTCTTCACTCCAAAGAAAACAGCCTCAGCCTTTCCTCATAAGACCTTCCTTCTTACCAGGCAACATCCTAGTAAATCTCCTCTGAACCCTTTCCAATGTTTCAACATCCTTCCTACAATGCCTACCAGAACCACACGCAATACTCCAGGTGCAGCCGCACCAGTGTCTTGTACAGCTATAGCATGACCTCGTGGCTCCGAAATTCAATGCCCCTACTGATAAACGCCAACACACCATATGCCTTCTTAACAACCCCATCAACCTGGATGGTAACTTTCAGTGAACTATCTCACACGTTTCCACATTAAACTCCATTTGCCACTTCTCAGCCGAGCTCTGCATCTTATCATGTCTCTCTGTAACCCACAACATCCTTTGGCACTATCCACAACTCTGCCTACCTTAGTGTCATCCACAAATTTACTAACCCATCCTTCTAAGCCCACATCCAGATCACTTATAAAAATGACAAACAGCAGTGGCCCCAAAACAAATCCTAGTGGCACACCACTGGTAACTGAACATTTCCAATCAACCACCACCCTCTGTCTTCTTTCAGCTAGCCAATTTCTGATCCAAACCGCTAAATCACCTTCAATCCCTAAACTCTGTATTTTATGTAATAGACTACTGTGTGGAACCTTATCAAATGCATTCAATTTCTGCTTTCAATAGACTTAACGACCCAGCGTCAACATCCCTCTGTGGTAAAGAATTCCACCCCTTCACTACATTCAGACAAAAAAATTCCTCACCTTTGTCTTAAATGGGTGACCCTTTACTCTGAGATGATGCCCTCTGGTCCTAGATTCCCCCTACAAGGGGAAGCCCACCATGTAAGTTTTAACAAAGTCACCGCACATTCTTATAAACCACAATGAGTACAGGGCCAAGCTCCTCAACCTCTCCTCATAAAACAATCCCTCCGTAACAAGGAAAGGTAGTGAACATTCTCTAGACTACCACCACGGCCAGTATATCTTTCCTACAGTAAAGAAACCAAAGTTGTTCACAGTATTCCAGCTGTGATCTCACGAGTATCTTGTATAGTTTTAGCAAGAGCTCCCTATTCTTCAAATCCAATCCATTTGAAATAAAGGCCAAAAGTCTGTTTGTTTTCCTATTGCCTGTGTTTTGTGATTCATATACAAGGATTCCCAAAAATTCCTCTGTGCTGCAGCTTTCTGCAGTCTTTCTCCATTTAATTAATATTCAGTTCCTCGATTCTAAAAACAGTAAAGACACTAGGGGTCCTTTCTTTAGTAAAAGTTAGAGGTGATCTGAGTTGAAACTTTATTGCTGGAACAGCACAGCAGGTCAGGCAGCATCCAGGGAACAGGAGATTCGACGTTTTGGGCACAGGCCCTTCTTCAGGAATGAGTAGAGAGTGTTCAGCAGGAGAAGATAAAAGGTAGGGAGGAGGGACTTGGAGGAGGGGCGTTGGAAATGTGATAGGTGGAAAGAGGTCAAGGTGAGGGTGATAGGTCGGAGTAGGATGGAGGCGGAGAGGTCAAGAAGAAGACTGCAGGTCAGGAAGGCGGTGCCGGGCTGGAGGGATCCGGCTGAGACAAGGTGGGGGAGGGGGGATGAAGAAACTGGTGAAGTCCAAGTTCATCCCCTGCGGTTGGAGGGTTCCCAGTCGGAAGATAAGACGCTCCTCCTCCGACCGTCGGGTTGTTGTGGTTTGGCGGTGGATGAGTCCAATGACCTGCATATCCTCGGTGGAGTGGGAGGGGGAGTTGAAATGCTGTGCTACAGGTTGGTTGGGTTGGTTCGTCCAGGTGGCCCAGAGGTGCTCTCTGAATCGCTCCGCAAGTAGGCGGCCTGTCTCCCCAATATAGAGGAGGCCACACCGGCTGCAGCGGATGCAGTAGATGATGTGGGTGGAGGTGCAGGTGAATCTGTGGCGGATATGGAAGTTTCCTTTGGGGCCTTGGAGAGAAGTGAGGGGGGAGGTGTGGGCGCAAGTGTTGCACCTCCTGCGGTTGCAAGGGAAGGTGCCGGGAGTGGAGGTTGGGTCGGTGGGGGGTGTGGATCTGACAAGGGAGTCGCGGAGGGAGTGGTCTCTACGGAAAGCTGATAGGGGAGGGGAGGGAAATATATCCTTGGTGCTGGGGTCTGTTTGGAGGTGGCGGAAGTGACGGCGGATGATGCGCTGTACATGGAGATTGGTGGGGTGGTAGGTGAGGACCAGTGGGGTTCTGTCCTGGTGGCGGTTGGAGGGGCGGGGCTCAAGGGCGGAGGAGCGGGAAGTGGAGGAGATGCGGTGGAGGGCACCGTCGACCACGTCGGGGGGGAAATTGCGGTCCTTGAAGAAGGAGGCCATCTGTGTTGTACGTATTTTGAACTGGTCCTCCTGGGAGCAGATGCGGCGGAGACGAAGGAATTGGGAGAATGGGATGGCGTTTTTACAGGGGGCAGGATGGGAGGAGGTGTAGTCCAGGTAGCTGTGGGAGTCGGTTGGTTTGTAGTAGATGTCCGTGTTGATTCGGTCGCCTGAGATAGAAACAGAAAGGTCTAGGAAGGGGAGGGAGGAGTCCGAGACTGTCCAGGTGAATTTGAGGTCGGGGTGGAAGGTGTTAGTGTAGTGGATGAACAGTTCAACCTCCTCGTGGGAGCACGAGGTAGCGCCGATACAGTCATCAATGTAGCGAAGGAAAAGATGGGGGGTGGGGCCAGTGTAGTTGCGGAAGATGGATTGTTCCACATACCCTACGAAGAGGCAGGCATAGCTGGGGCCCATGCGGGTGCCCATGGCTACTCCTTTTGTTTGGAGAAAGTGGGAGGATTGGAAAGAAAAGTTGTTCAGGGTGAGGACCAGTTCGGTCAGTCGAAGGAGGGTGTCGGTGGAAGGGTACTGGGTGGTACGGCGGGAAAGGAAGAAGCGGAGTGCTTTGAGTCCTTCGTGATGGGGGATGGAGGTGTATAGGGACTGGATGTCCATGGTGAAGATGAGGCGTTGGGGACTGGGGAAGCGAAAATCATGGAGGAGGTGGAGGGCGTGGGTGGTGTCACGAACGTAGTGGGGAGTTCTTGGACTAAGGGGGACAGGACCATGTCGAGGTACGCAGAGATGAGTTCGGTTGGGCAGGAGCAGGCTGAGACGATGGGTCGGCCGGGGCAGTCAGGTTTGTGGATTTTGGGCAGGAGGTAGAAACGGGCGGTGCGGGGTTGTGGGACTATGAGGTTGGAGGCGGTGGATGGGAGGTCCCCTGAGGTGATGAGGTTATGGATGGTCTGGGAGATGATGGTTTGGTGGTGGGGGGCGGGGTCATGGTCAAGGGGACGGTAGGAGGAGGTATCTGCGAGCTGGCGTTTGGCCTCAGCGGTGTAGAGGTCGGTGTGCCAAACTACTACTGTGCCTCCCTTGTCAGCTGGTTTGATGGTGAGGTTGGGGTTGGAACGGAGGGAGTGGAGGGCTGCGCGTTCCGAGGGTGAGAGGTTGGAGTGGGTGAGAGGGGTGGGGGAGTTCAGGTAGCGGTTAATATCGCGGCGGCAGTTTGCTATGAAGAGGTCGAGGACAGGTAGGAGGCCAGCACGGGGTGTCCAGGTGGACGGGGTGTGTTGGAGGTGGGAGAAGGGGTCGTCAGAGGGTGGGCGAGAGGTGATCTGACACAGGTCTCTAAAAGTATCAAGTGAATATGAAGGCATGAAGTACGAAGATAGGATAGTGAAGAAGGTGTATGGTATGCATTCCTTTATTGGTCAGTACATTGAGTGTAGCAGTTGGGAGGTCATGTTGCAGCTGTACTGTTTAGGCCACTTTTGAAATATTGCGTGCACTTCTGCTGTCCCTCCTGTCAGAAGGATGTTGTGAAACTTGAAAGGGTTCAGAAAGGATAACTAGACAAAGTCTTTTCCCTGGGGTCGGGGAGTCCAGAACTAGAGGGCATAGGTTTAGGGTGAGGGGGTAAGATATAAAAAGGACCTAAGGGCAACTTTTTCACGCAGAGGATGGTACGTGTATGGAATGAGCTGCCAGAGGATGTGGTGGAGGCTGGTACAATTACAACATTTAAAAGGCATCTGGATGGGTATATTAATAAGAAGGGTTTAGAGGAATATGGGCTGGGTGCTGGCAAATGGGACTAGAATAGGTTGACATATCTGGTCGGCATGGACAAGTTGGACCAAAGGGTCTGTTTCCGTGCTATATCTCTCTATGACTATGGTTCAATAGGGTGGCTAAACAGTAGAAGACGTTTATTTGGGGAGGGGTGTGCTCGTCCAAACTTGTGTGTTATAAATTTAAGATAGTCACTGATAAAACCACTAAGGAAATGAGGAAGGATCTTCTTTATGAAGACAGTGTTTAAAATGTGCTCCCACTTGGAGTAATTGAGGAAATCATAAAGATCCATTGATGATGTAGCTGGATCAGTTCAGGCTTGAAGGGCTGAATGGCCTACTCCTGCTCCTATTTCTATGTTTGACAGTGATTGAACTCCTTTTACCTGTAAGTCCAGAAAAATGCTTTCAGAACAAGCCTAATTTCACTTGTCATCTTCCAATGCAGCACTGAGATTTGTCAATGGCAAGAAGATTCTGGAATCACTGAGTGGGTCTGTGAGAGCCAAAATCACCTGAACATACCTATTCTTGGTGGTGGGTATCTCTGGAGAACTCTGATTGGATGAATTATCAGACTTTGGTTCCTGTGAGACATGCCCACTGTCTGGGGTTTTCTGGGTACTTGACGTGCTCTCTCTGTGGAAATCAAAGAACATGAAAAACTGAACATTTAAAAGCAAATTTACTGCAAGAATGAATTCAGTAATTAAAATTTTATCTCAAGAATTACAATGACATTCAAAATCTGTCAGGGAGCAGTCTGAAATGTCTATAGTGAAGTAGAGTCATAGAGGTATACAGCATGGAAACAGACCCTTCGGTCCAAATCATCCATGCTGACCAAACATCCCAGTCTCATTTGCCAGCACTTGGCCCATATCCCTCTAAACCCTTCCTATTCATATACCCATCCAGATGCTTTTAAATGTTGTAATTGTACCAGCCTCCATCACTTCCTCTGGCAGCTCATTCCATACACACACCACCCTCTGCATGAACAATTTGCCCCTCAGCTCCTATTTATGCTTTCCCTCTCACCTTAAACCAACTCCTCTATCCCGGGGGAAAAGACCTTGTCTATTTACTCTCTCCATGCCCCTCATGATTTTATAAACCTTTATAAGGTCACCCCTCAGCCTCCGACACTCAAGGGAAAACAGCCCCAGCTTGTTCAGCCTCTCCCTATAGCTCAAGCCCTCGAACCCTGGCAACATCCTTGTAAATCTTTTCTGAACCCTTTCAAGTTTCATAACATCCTTCCTATAGAAAGGAGATTAGAATTGCACACAATATTCCAAAAGAGATGTCACCAATGTCTTGTACAGCTGCAACATGACCTCCCAACTCCTGTACTCAATATTATGACCAATGAAGGCAAACATACAAAACACCTTCTTCACCACCTTCTTTTCTCAGTGATGATCTTAAATGTACGTTCTTCAATTATCCACTCAGTAAACTATGCTAGTAGTTTTCCAGGAAAACAGAACTGCATTTTTATAGCACACTTCATGATTTCAGGATAGCCTGAAGCACTTTGCAGACACTGAAATAGTTTCAAATGTAGTCACTGTTATCTTGTATGAAATCTGGGAGTTAATTTGTGTGCAGCAAGCTCCCACAAACAGCACTGTAATAACAATAGAGTGTCTGTCCTGAGGTGTTTGCTCATGGTTAGATGTTGCCTAGAACATCAGGAGATCTCCCACACTCTTCTTCAACTACTGCCATGGTCATTCGAAAAAACAGCCAGGCCGTGGCTTTGTGTATCCTTGGAAAGAGGTACCTTTACATACAGCTCTGCTTCAGTGTTTAATACTGTACCCTGACATATCCATACACTGAAGCAGGAGGAGAAGTTGTTTTGAGATATAGTCATCTCATTGTTAACATGTAACTCAGTATAAACATTGGTTTCCTACCTCCCATTCTGGATCCTCTCCCTAGCCTGTAGCCAACTCCAAAATGGGGGAAAAAAAAATCAGACTTCTTTTAAAATAAAAGACAAAAGACAAATATTGTCCACAAGGGGCATAATTAGATTAACTGAAAACCAAACACCAAAGGAGAGAAACTAATGGAGGAGAGGGGAGGTTAAATTAAAATAGAGTTGGGTGGGGATATAATGCACCCCTGAAACGCCGACCACTCATCTCCCTCCACCACCACCCTCTCCCCCAACCCACTCAGAGTTGTAGATATGTACAGCATGGAAACTGACCCTTCGGTCCAACCCGTCCATGCCAACCAGATATCCGAACCCAATCTAATCCCACCTGCCAGCACCCACCCCATATCCCTCCAAACCCTTCCTATTCATATACCCATCCAAATGTCTCTTAAATGTTGCAATTGTACCAGCATCCACCACTTCCTCTTTCAGCTCATTCCATACACGTACCACCCTCTGTGTGAAAAAGTTGCCTCTTAGGTCGTTTTATATCTTTCCCCTCTCACCCTAAACCTAGACCCTCTAGTTCTGGACTCCCCGACCCCAGGGGAGTTGATTTGTTGATTTGTTGATTTATCCTATTCAGGCCCCTCGTAATTTTGTAAACCTCTAGAAGGTCACCCCTCAGCCGCCGACGTTCCAGGGAAAACAGCCCCAGCCTGTTCAGCGTCTCCCTATAGCTCAAATCCTCCAACCCTGGCAACATCCTTGTAAATCATTTCTGAACCCTTTCAAGTTTCATAACATCTTTCCGATAGGAAGGAGACCAGAATTACACACCGCTCCCAGAAAACCTCAAGGGTACCAGTGGAAAAGCTCAACTGGTTTTTATACGTCAATGTTCAACTCTTCCTTCTTCTCATAAACATAAATTTTCTTACATAAAACTCACCTTTTCTTTTCCCCATCGCCAAATCACCAGTGGTTTATTTTTCATCTATGAAGCACCACCAATAAATCACTCATGTTCCAATTAAATCATTTGTGTGTGAAGTCTGTTAAAGGTAGTGCAGATGGTGAAAGGTGAGGGACAGGTAGGGGGTGCAGAAATCAGCTCACTGTTAAACTCCATTGAGCATCAGTTGCTCCTAATGACCACTGACATGCTCCAGTGACCTGCATGTCTAACATTGTCACTGGAGTGTTAATCCTGAGCAAGGGTTCATGACTCAGGGAACTCAATATCATAGAACATAGAACATAGAACATAGAAGAATACAGCGCAGTACAGGCCCTTCGGCCCTCGATGTTGCGCCGATCCAAGCCCACCTAACCTACACTAGCCCACTATCCTCCATATGCCTATCCAATGCCCGCTTAAATGCCCATAATGAGGGAGAGTCCACCACTGCTACTGGCAGGGCATTCCATGAACTCACGACTCGCTGAGTAAAGAACCTACCCCTAACATCTGTCCTATACCTACCCCCCCTTAATTTAAAGCTATGCCCCCTTGTAATAGCTGACTCCATACGAGGAAAAAGATTCTCACTGTCGACCCTATCTAAACCCCTAATCATCTTATACACCTCTATCAAGTCACCCCTAAACCTTCTTTTCTCCAATGAAAACAACCCCAAGTGCCTCAGCCTTTCCTCATACGATCTTTCTACCATACCAGGCAACATCCTGGTAAACCTCCTCTGCACCCGTTCCAGTGCCTCCACATCCTTCCTATAGTATGGCGACCAAAACTGCACACAATACTCCAGATGTGGCCGCACCAGAGTCTTATACAACTGCAACATGACCTCAGTACTCCGGAACTCAATTCCTCTACCAATAAAAGCCAGTACGCCATATGCCTTCTTCACCGCACTATTTACCTGGGTGGCAACTTTCAAAGATCTGTGTACATGGACACCAAGATCCCTCTGCTCATCCACACTACCAAGTATCCGACCGTTAGCCCAGTACCCCATCTTTTTATTACTCTTACCAAAGTGAATCACCTCACACTTAGCTACATTGAACTCCATTTGCCACCTTTCTGCCCAGTTCTGCAGCTTATCTATATCCCGCTGTAACCTGCCACATCCTCCCTCACTGTCTACAACTCCTCCGACTTTCGTATCATCTGCAAACTTGCTCACCCAACCTTCTAACCCCTCCTCCAGGTCATTTATAAAAATGACAAACAGCAATGGTCCCAAAACAGATCCTTGCGGAACACCGCTAGTAACGGCACTCCAAGATGAACCTTTGCCATCAACTACTACCCTCTGTCTTCTTCCAGCCAGCCAACTCCTAATCCAAACCTCTAACTCACCGTCAATGCCATACCTCCGTATTTTTTGCAGTAGTCTACCATGGGGAACCTTATCAAACGCCTTACTAAAATCCATATACACCACATCTACTGCTTTCCCCTCGTCCACCTCCTTAGTCACCTTCTCAAAGAATTCAATAAGGTTTGTGAGGCACGACCTGCCCTTCACAAAACCATGCTGACTATCCTTGATCACATTATCCAGATGTTCATAAATCCTATCCCTTACAATTCTCTCTAAGATTTTGCCCACAACAGAAGTGAGACTCACCGGCCTATAGTTACTAGGGTTATCCCTACTCCCCTTCTTGAACAAGGGAACCACATTTGCTAGCCTCCAATCTTCTGGCACTACTCCTGTAGACAACGAGGACATAAAAATCAAGGCCAATGGCTCTGCAATCTCCTTCCTTCCTTCCCAGAGAATCCTAGGATAAATGCCATCAGGCCCAGGAGTCTTATCTATTTTCACCCTTTCCAGAATTTTCAACACCTCTTCTCTACATACCTCAAAGCCATCCATTCTACTTAATTGTGACTCAGTACTCACATTGACAACAATGTCCTGTTCCTGAGTGAATACTGACGAAAAGTATTCATTCAGTGTCTCCCCAATCTCTTCAGCCTCCACACGCAACTTCCCACTACTATCCTTGACTGGACCTATTCCTACCCTAGTCATTCTTTTATTCCTGACATACCTATAGAAAGCCTTAGGGTTTTCCCTAATCCTACCAACTAAGGACCTTTCATGTCCCCTCCTTGCTGCTCTTAGCTCTCTCTTCAGGTCCTTCCTTTCAATTCAGAGGCAAGTATGATACCACTGAGTCAGGATTAGCAGACTTCATGACATTGAATGAATGGAGTTTCTCAAGCTCAAGTAAAAGAACATGAGGATTTTCAGATTCTCCTCATGAAACCTCTCATGCCCTTGGCCCGTGGCCATATTGCTGACAGCTCCTTGACAGATTATTCCTGTATCCTTTCAATGACCTTGTCATGTTCCTCAAAGCAGGACCACAGCATAATCAGAGGTTTTTAAGGGATATGACATCACTGTTGTGTTCTTTATGCCCATTTTATAAAGCCTATGATGTCTTTGCATTTTTAAAGAAAAATTGATCAACTTGTCCTTCCACTTTTACACATTTCAGCCTTAAGAATTACATCCTTCTGAACCATTTAAGGTTTTGACCAGTTAGCTTACGCTTTATTTTATTCTCCCTCTCAAGACCAACCCCTCACATTAAACCATCACCTCACATTAAATGTTATCCAATATCTGTTTAATCTCTTAACTCCTTTCTGTTCTCTTCTATGAAGGCTGATGTAGGGTATAGATTTACAGAGCTGAAAAACGTGTTGCTGGAAAAGCGCAGCAGGTCAGGCAGCATCCAAGGAGGAGAATCGACGTTTCGGGTATAAGCCCTTCTTCAGGAATCGCAGTAGGTTACCTACTGAGAATCCTCTTGCAAGGATGCCTTCCTTGAAGAAGCTCTCTTCCTCCCTCTACATTCCTGAAGAAGGGCTTATGCCCGAAACATTGATTCTGCTGTTCCTTGGATGCTGCCTGACCTGCTGCGCTTTTCCAGCAACACATTTTTCAGCTCTGATCTCCAGCATCTGCAGTCCTCACTTTCTCCTATAGATTTACAGAGCCAACAGTAGCCCCAAATTGTGACACAAATATTCTGTGTGCACCAGCAACAATTTTGACTTTCATTATTGTTGTGTTTTCCTTCCTTAAGAAGTTCTGTATTGGAACTGTGAGGATTTGAAAACTACTGATAGTTTTACATCAGTGAAGGAGAGACCCGCTGTTATGATACTCAGAAAAGAAGTAAAATAAAGGATTTAAAGTAAGGAAGGAATTAGTAGCAGGATTTGGAGAAGTTCACAACTGGCTAAATCCAGAAAATCAGAACCAGAATAATTATTTTGAACTGAGGTAAAATGTTATATTCAGTGAAGTGGTCTTAGAACATAGAGAACATAGAACAGTACAGCACAGAACAGGCCCTTCAGCCCACGATGTTGTGCCGACCATTGATCCTCATGTACGCACCCTCAAATTTCTGTGACCATATGCATGTCCAGGAGTCTCTTAAATATCCCCAACGACCCTGCCTCCACATCTACTGCTGGCAACGCATTCCATGCTCTCACAACTCTCTGTTTAAAGAACCCGCCTCTGACATCCCCTCTATACTTTCCTCCAACCAGCTTAAAACTATGACCCCTCGTGTTAGTCATTTCTGCCCTGGGAAATAGTCTCTATCTATGCCTCTCATTATCTTGTATACCTCAATTAGGTCCCCTCTCCTCCTCCTTTTCTCCAATGAAAAAAGTCCAAGCTCAGTCAACCTCTCCTTATAAGATAAGCCCTCCAGTCCAGGCAGCATCCTGGTAAACCTCCTCTGAATCCTTTCCAAAGCATCCACATCTTTCCTATAATAGGGCAACCAGAACTGGACACAGTATTCCAAGTGCGGTCTAACCGAAGTTTTATAGAGCTGCAACAAGATCTCACGACTCTTAAACTCAATACCCCTGTTAATGAAAACACCATATGCTTTCTTAACAACCCTGTCCACTTGGGTGGCCATTTTAAGGGATTTATGTACCTGCACACCAAGATCCCTCTGTTCCTCCACACTGCCAAGAATCCTATCCTTAATCCTGTACTCAGCTTTCAAATTCGACCTTCCAAAATGCATCACCTCGCATTTATCCAGGTTGAATTCCATCTGCCACCTCTCAGCCCATCTCTGCATCCTGTCAATGTCCTGCTGCAGCCTACAACAGCCCTTTATACTATCAACGACACCTCCAACCTTTGTGTCATCTGCAAACTTGCTGACCCATCCTTCAATCCCCTCATCCAAGTCATTAATAAAAATTACAAACAATAGAGGCCCAAGGACAGAGCCCTGTGGAACACCACTCACCACAGACTTCCAGGCAGAATATTTTCCTTCTACTACTGTTGGCCAGCCAATTCTGTATCCAGACAGCTATGTTCCCTGAATCCCATTCCTCCTGACTTTATGAATGAGCCTACCATGGGGAACCTTATCAAATGCCTTGCACATCACATCACATCCACAGCTCGACCCTCATCAAATTTTCTAGTCACATCCTCAAAAAGCCGTGTTGACTGCATTCAATCAAGCCATGCTCTTCCAGATGGTCATAAATCCTATCCCTCAGAACCCTTTCTAACACCTTGCAGATGACAGACGTGAGACTTACTGGTCTGTAATTGCCGGGGATTTCCCTATTTCCTTTCTTGAAGAGAGGAATTACATTTGCCTCTCTCCAGTCCTCAGGTACGACTGCAGTGGAGAGCGAGGATGAAAAGATCTTCGCAAGTGGCGAAGCAATTGCATTTCTCGTTTCCCAAAGCAGCCGAGGACAAATCTGGTCCGGGCCTGGCGACTTGTCAATCTTAATGTTTAACAAAATTTTCAGCACATCAGCTCCCTCTATCTCTATCCATTCCAGCATGCACACCTGCTCTTCAAAGGTTTCATTCACTACAAAGTTTGTTTCTTTCGTAAAGACAGAAGCAAAAAACTCGTTTAGGGTTTCCCCTACCTCCTCAGACTCCACACACAAATTCCCGATGCTTTCCCTGATCGGCCCTACTCTTTCTTTGACCATTCTCTTATTCCTCACATAAGTGTAAAATGCCTTTGTGTTCTCCCTAATCCGTTCTGCCAAACCTTTCTCGTGCCCCCTCCTGGCTCTCCTCAGACCATTTTTAAGCACCTTCCTTGCCTGCCTGTAATCCTGTAGAGCTGAGCTTGACCCTAGCTTCCTCCACCTTATGTAAGCTACCTTTTTCCTTTTGACGAGAAGCTCCACCGCTCTCGTCATCCAAGGTTCCTTTATCTTACCACTTCTTGCCTGTCTCAGAGGGACATATTTATTCATCACTTTCAACAACTCTTCCTTAAACAGTCTCCACATGTCTAAGTGCCTTTACCATGGAACAATTGCTCCTAATCCATGCTTCCTAACTCATGTCTAATCGCATCATAGTTTCCTCTTCCCCAATTAAATATCCTCCCATTTTGCCTAATCCTCTCCTTCTCCATAGTTATGTAGAATGTGAGGCAGTTGTGGTCACTATCACCAAAATGCTCTCCCACCACAAGATCTGATACCTGCCCCGGCTCATTTCTGAGCACTAAGTCTAGAATGGCCTCTCCCCTCGTCGGCCTGTCAACGTACTGAGTTAGGAAACCCTCCTGAACACACCTTACAAAAACAGCTCCATTCAAATCTTCTGCTCGAAGGAGGGTCCAATCAATATTGGGAAAGTTAAAGTCACCCATTACAACAACCCTACTACGTCCACACTTTTCCAAAATCTACTGACCTATGCTTTCTTCCATCTCCCTGCTGCTATTGGGGGTCCTGTAGTAAACCCCTAAAGAGGTGACTGCTCCCTTGCTGTTCCTAATTTCCATCCATACTGACTCGGTAGGCAGATCTTCCTCGACAATGGAAGCTTCTGTAGCTGTGATACCCTCTCTGATTAGTAGTGTTACACCCCTTCCTTTTTTTCCCCCTCCCTATTCTTTTTAAATGCTCTAAACCCTGGAACATCCAGCAACCATTCCTGCCCCTGAGAAACCCATGTCTCTGTTATGGCCACAACATCATAGCACCAGGTACTGATCCATGCTCTAAGTTCGTCACTTTTATTCCTGGTACTCCTTGCGTTAAAGCAAACACACTTTAACTGATCCCTTGGTTCCTTCCCAGTAGCTGGTCTACCTCTTGCTATTGCCTCATCGGCATCAACTCTCACCTCCAGTATACAGCTCAGGTTCCCACCCCCCTGCCAAACTAGTTTAACCCTCTCGAACTACTCGAGCAAACCTTCCACCCAGGACATTGGTCCCCTTCCAGCTCAGATGCAACCCGTCCTTCATGTACAGGTCCCACCTTCCCCAGAAGGCATCCCAATTATCTACATATCTGAAGCCCTCCCTCCTACACCAGCTGCGCAGCCACGTGTTGAGCTGCACCCGCTCCCTGTTCCTCGCCTCGCTATCTCGTGGCATCGGTAGTAAACTAGAGAACACTACTCTTTCGTCCTGCTTTGCAGCTCCTATCCTAACTCCTTATTGTCATTAAGAACATACACAGATAGAGAAAGTCATTCAGTTCTTCCACCTGGACAGCATGTGCCGCCCCCTCCCTACCAAATAGTATCCAGTAATTCCCTAAATGACTGGAGAATTGTAATCTCAACTAATCTAATCAAACTCTACTTCAAATGCACACTGTGTATGTGAGGAGCTAATTTTAAAATTTTTTTTACCAGCGTGATGGCTTCCTGACAATTTTAAATTCACCTTTCCCACATCACTTCTCAAAGATTTCTTCTGAAATCACTCCCTTCACCAGGTTGAAAAGGTTTATTGATGTGAGCTCATTGCTGTCAATATCTAATAGTTGATGAAACAGTAGGTTTCTTTGGCCATCAGAATTACTTAACAAAAGATACATTTCACAATTAGTCTGTTGTTTTTCAAATCACCAAACTGAAAAAGCAAGAGGGGGTTTCAAAGTCTCTGTGATAACTGGAGCAAAATGAAATGATCAGGATTCTCCTGGGTGCTGAACAATTCCACTAGAGTTCCCATAACAGACAGGTGGCCTGCGGTTTTATTGTAGCCAAAAACTTGGATAATGTAACATATTTCTTCATCCAACACTATTGCTTTCAACATGAACTGGACTTGATCCAGCAGCCTCATTAAATAACACAGTCTTCCTGTCAAAATTTCCATTTGTTAGAAATACATCATGTGATCATGAAAATTGAGTTGAAATATATCCCACCCATCACTTGGGCCTGATCTTGACCTGATGATGTGATTATCTGATTTGCTTTCTGTACCAAAATCAATAAAGATCTGTGAAAAACATATTAAAAATTCCCTTTAATGCTACAGAACATAAAAAAGTATTCTGGACTACCCACCCCCCACCCCAATAAAATCTCTGTATTCCTCTGATACAAGCCCAGATGTGCTTCCTGCCTTTACATTCAGTATCAGCAGACCATGCAATCAGTGTCACGTCTGTGCATTTTCCAACTCATCAACACCCACCAACAGTGCCCTGCTCTCCTGGTTTACATTTCTGATGTGGAGGTGCCAGTGTTGAACTGGGGTGAACAAAATTTACATTCGTCATGATGGACTGAATAATGTTCTTCTTCCCAGTAATAGATTAGATTAGATTACTTACAGTGTGGAAACAGGCCCTTTGGCCCAACAAGTCCACACCGACCCGCCGAAGCGCAACCCACCCATACCCCTACATTTACCCCTTACCTAACACTACGGGCAATTTAGCATGGCCGATTCACCTGACCTGCACATTTTTGGACTGTGGGAGGAAACCGGAGCACCCGGAGGAAACCCACGCAGAAACTGGGAGAACGTGCAAACTCCACACAGTCAGTCGCCTGAGGCGGGAATTGAACCCAGGTCTCTGGCGCTGTGAGGCAGCAGTGCTAACAATGACTCTGTCAACGTCTCAGAGAGATAACGGTTCAGGTCACCTTTCAGTCTGAAATGTTCATCAAATCCATAACATTACACTTTTATGGAAGCGGTTTAATGGAAACAATGGTGCAATGGTTTTCCCAGTAAAACTGTACTGTAGCAAAACAGCAAATACTGACTCGCACCTTCTCTCCACCACCTCTTGAATGTTCTCTATTCCGATGGCACTGCTGCGGCGGGAGCTGAAAGGTCCGGATTTCTTCCTTGTTGGGCTTTTCCCCGGAATAATCAATGACTGTGAAAATATATTTAGTGTCATACACCCAACAGAAAATACATGCAACTGGCCTCATATTATAATACTGCATAATGGACCATTTCAGCATACATTGATTTGCATGCAGTTATATTTCAAAATCAATAGGTGTGCTAAAAAAAAAATCACATTTATTTATGGGAGTTTCCTGTGCACAAAGGTTGCCCAGGTGTATTGTTTAGTGACATTGCAAAAATGGAACTTTTACCATGACAGGTCTCTCACCAATGCAGAAACATTTTGATTACAGTGAGTTTACATTGGGCAAACAAGCTGGGACTAGAGAATTAATAACATCCAGATAAGGGAACAAACAATTATGCATTTGTTTGATGTTCATGTCCCCGTTATTTAATAGAGCCTCTAATTTAATTAAAATATCCAAATACTTGAAGTGTTTGTTTGATCTTACTGGAAGAGGGATTTCCCAGCTCATTGCTTAACCATGGGGTTTCCAACACTGGTTAAGTAACAGGGAAAATCTATTTATTTAAAGTATTTAATTCTTATGTGACTGCTAATCCTTAGAATTCTTTTGGGATTTTGGTGGAAAATATTAATTATTCATTTTGCTTTTTAATCATTCCATTTCCAACTAATATCCTTGGCCTTTTATCAGCTCTTTAGCTCTGGCCTTGACCTGATGTTGAACTTCATTTAGTAATTGAACAAAAGACAAAGATCTTTCCCAGGACTCTCCCCAGTGTCATCCCCATGCAGGATGCAGGGCTCCACCCGAAAGGTGCTGATTTCAATGTTGCTCCGGGAGAATGAAGGTGGATTTTAGTCTATGCAACAGGCAATGATCCTTTCTCGTTTCTTTCTCTCTCCCACTACCACCATTCCATTCCTACTATTTGGCCTCCACCAGAGTTTCAAATGCATCACAGATGTTGGGCATGAAATTAGAACTAACATTGAGAGGAGCAAATTTGGCCACACTGAGAAACCTAAGGATCAAAACCAGCTTTTTATTCCAAAATAAGGCAAAACCAGGTTTCATAGGAGTTTGTGTCAAATGTCTATTGTTTTATATAACTCATAACATGAATCAACAAGTCAGAATTTGCTGCTTATAATTTCATGGACATTTACTCATGTTATTTTAAGGATTTAGAGCCCATGTGAAATTATCTTGAGAAAATGTCAATGCATGTCCGCTCCTTAGCGAAGCATCTTTATGTCCCATGTTTGCAGAACTGTTGAGTCCCACTGTATTTGCTCTTTTGAACCAAGGAACATGTTTCCATGCTCCTCAGGGCAAGTCTGTTTGACATTAAATGAGGTTGAGTTAAGACTGGAAAAGGCTGAGCACTAGCTGTCATACCTTCTGTGCACTTAGTTCCATCAAGATGTGTGAAAATCAGAGGAATACCAACAGATTTTAAACAAGTTAATGTAACACCATCTCTGAAATTATTAGTAAACACATTTAACAGTTACATCAATAACTTAACTATTACACATGTGACATCAAAATAAAACAACATCTGTAGTTCTTAAAAATTAATAAAATTCAACTTCATCCTTTTGTTATAGGAGGGATCTCTCTCCATTTTTCACCTGACATGTTTCCAAAAAATTATAAATAATCTGTGCTACAACCATCAGGATTTCTTCCCCACCCCTGCTAAAAGGCATTCCTCCTCAACGATCACCCATGTCCCACTCTCACCACCACCCCACCCCCACCACCACCCTACCCACGATTCCCCCAACCCACCAAGCCCGGGGTCTGGCTCAGGCAAAAGCCAACAAGTATTAAAGGTTCAAGATGACTTTGATACTTTCACTTACATTTATTTCCTGGTATCTACCAAGTTAATTAGTTTAGAAAAGAGAAGCTTTTCCTCCATTCTGAGAATTTTCTGCTGCCCATTCTATTCCAAAACTGATGGCCCCTCTGTATTCCTGCAGCCAAATCCTACCGTCCTAACTTTGCAATGTTAGGTAGCTTTTGGTAATCTTCCAAACATCCCTCATGGTTAAAGCTCTCACCTAAAACATAGTTGTTTCATTAGTAGGAGACTGTCTCTAGTACTTTGCATTTCAGCAGATTGTAATTCATTTGTCAATACCTCAGACATCCTGAAGGCTTTTTGCTGGGGTTGGTAATGTGCAGTTTGGGAAAAAAATCTCCTTAAATAGGTTTTCAGCACAGCCCATGGGTATTAATCGATCATTCATTTCGAACTAATGTTCTTTTAATTCATGATTTGGTTCTTACTATTCAAGAGTGTGGTGCTGGAAAAGCACAGCAGGTCAGGCAGCATCCGAGGAGCGGGAAAATCGATGTTTCGGGCAGGAGCCCTTCATCAAGAATGAGGCTAGAAGCCTCGAACCTGGTGAGATAAATGGGAAGAGGGTGGGGTGGGGCTGGGGAGAAGGTAGCAAAGAGTACAATAGATGAATGGGGGTGGGGATGGAGGTGATAGGTCAGAGAGGAGGTGGAGCGAGCGAATAGATGGGAAGGAAGATTGACAGGTGGGATAGATCATGAGGACAGTGCTGAACTGGAAGGTTAGAACTGGTGTAAGGTGGAGGAAGGGGAAATGAGGAAACTGATGAACTGATGCCCTGGGGTTGAAGTGTTCCGAGGCGGAAGATGAGGCGTTCTTCCTCCAGGCATCGGGTGGTAACGGAGTGGCAGTGAAGGAGGCCCAGGACCTGCATGTCCTCAGCAGAGTGGGAGGCGGAGTTGAAGTGTTTGGCCACAGGGCGGTGTGGTTGGTTGGTGCAGGTGTCCCGGAGATGTTCTCTGAAGCGCTGTGAGTAGGCGTCCTGTCTCCCCAATGTAAAGGAGACCACATCGGGAGCAACGGATACAATAAATGACGTGTGTGGATGTGCAGGTGAAACTTTGATGGATGTGGAAGGCTCCTTTGGGGCTTTGGATGGAGGTGAGGGGAGAGGTGTGGGTGCAGGTTTTGCAATTCCTGCGGTGGCAGGGGAAGCTGCTAGGAGGGGTGGGTGGGTTGTTGGGGGGGGGCGTAGAGCTAACGAGGGAGTTGCGGAGGGAACAGTTTTTACGGGAAGTGGATAGGGGTAGGGAGGGAAATATATCTCTGGTGGTGGAGTCTGCTTGTTGGTGGCGGAAATGGCGGAGGATGATGCGATGTATCAGGAGGTTGGTGGGGTGGAAGGTGAGGACTAGGGGTTTTCTGTCCTTGTTGTGATTAGAGGGATGGGGTTCAAGGGCAGAGATGCGGGAAGTGGATGAGATGCGCTGGAGGGCATCATCAACCATGTTGGAGGGGCTATTTTCCTTCCCACCTATCCGCTCCACCCTCCTCTCTGACCTACCATCATTACCTCCACCTCCATCCACCTATTGCACTCTCAGCTACCTTCCCCCTAGCCACCCATGCCCCCCATCTAACTCCGTCATCTATCTCTCCACACCCAAAGCTTCCAGCCTCATTCCTGATGAAGGGCTTTTGCCCAAAATATCGACTCTCCTGCTCCTCGGATGCTGCCTGACCTGCTGTGCTTTTCCAGCATCACACTCTCGACCCTAATCTCCAGCATCTGCAGTCCTTGCTTTTGCTTTTCTTACTCTTCTGTTCTCCCAATCCATTTGTTTCCAAGGTCTGTAACTCCTTGACTTATCGCATAAGCTAACTTACTCTTTCACTGATGATTCAAATCTGGATTCCTCAGGGTCCAGGCCACACAACCCTCACTCCTCACATACTCCAGTGGTTCTGAACGATCCAAACCTCCTCATGTTTAGACCATTTAGGGAAGAAATAAAAATGCTACTTCTTTCAGCTTTTTGGAAGCAAAGTGTGGCTGTCCCTTATATCTCTAACTAACAACTGTTGTCTCTTACTTCCTGCCCGTCATTACCATTGACACTTGACTTCTCCTATTTCCTGTTTTCCCATGTTTATACCCCATTTTCAATTTCCTGTTTCAATCCCCTTCTTTTCCAATTAAATCTAAAGGCTTCAATGAAACTGCTGTTAGTTGACCTGATACTGGTTGGCACTGGTTCTTTGATGGGACCATTGTTTCCCTGTCTTATCTTGTTCTATGCTGCAAGTTTGGCTTTAGTCATCTCTTCTTTGAAACATCTTAATTTGTCTCTCAAAACTTCTCAGTCTTGGTTATTTTACGCTTCCTCCTGCTTGGATCATCTTGGAACTGAAATCAGGACTTGTTTCTTTTCCACTCCTCACAGACTTTTGCAAGCTGAAAATTAGTATAATCCAACCACTACTTCTAAACATTAATGTTTTAAACCATTGGTTGAGTTTGAAATTATAGACTTGGTCCTTTACTTTCAGCAAAATATTAAACTGTTAAAAAAAAGAAAGTGATGAATTATATACAAGTGAATAGTACCTACCAGTTATTTGCATACAACATGAACCAAGTATTTCAATGTTAGTAAACATTAATAATCATTGACTCATACACAAATTAACAAATTAATAATGGATTAGTGTTTATTAATCAATGATTATTGAGTTTAGTGCTATATTCATCATAATTAAAATGCAAACAATAAATCATTAGCTAAATAACATTTAAAAAAATCAGATCATGCAGTAATTTAAAAATCAAATGCTCATCACCCAATTTATCCAGAGGAGTGACTTTAGTTTGTAGCTGCAGCAATATAGTGACAGGATGTTAGTGACAACTCTCTATTGCTAAAGTACTCTTCACTCCTGATGGAATAATGCAGTCTGCTGAAGTGGTCATCTGCTACTCCCAGTGTACTTAGCCTCACATTGACCCCTGCAACGGTCCATGTGATGAGTGATTAGCAGTGACAGCACATCAGCTCGAGGCGCAGGTGAGATCTCAGTCCATCACCAGGAGCATGGCAAGTCAGTGTCTCTATCATCTCATCTTCTGACTGGGCAGCCTACAGCCCGGAGGGCTTAACATTGTGTTCTCCAATTTCAAATAACCTCCTTTCCATCCCCCGACTCCCTTCACAGCCCCTCCCTGCCACTAACCGGATGCATTCCTCCCATTGACCAATCAGGTCGTACCCTCTACCTGACTTCACCTATCCCCACTTCACCACCATACCCCCACCAACCCCTTTATCTGCAACTCACCCCCCACCCACTCCCAATCCTGAAGAAGGGTTACACACGAAACATCAACTTCTGCATCTCCTGACGCTGCCTGGCTTGCTGTGTTCTTCCAGCCTCCTGCCTGTTTACTCTCTATCAATGGGCAGTCATCCTGTCACACTTCATCTGTCCAACTGTTCTTCTCTGTCTTTGGGCTCTATTTCCACTTATCGTTTACTCCTCATCACTTCCCCCAACCCTATTGTCTGCATATAAATCAACATTTCCCTAGCTACTATCAGTTCTGAGGAAGGGTAACTGGACCCAAAACATTAACTCTGATTTCTCTCCACAGATGCTGCCAGACCTGCTGAGCTTTTCCAGCATGTTCTGTTTTCATTTCTGACTTCCAGTGTCCAAAGCTGTTTCAGTTTTTATCCTGTCACACTTCCTGCTATCTCATGACAGAAATGGCCAATAAGCAGCTCACCCTTTCCCATTGAGTGAAGAACTCTGCACAGGGGCAGAAGGGTGATGCAAAACAAGGAGAAAAGAATTGACCTGGAGAGACCTTCCTGTATCTCGGGCTCGGATCACCAGTTCACCAGGCTGATATGGTTGTTAAGAAGGGGTATGGTGTTTTAGCTTTTATTGGTAGAGGGATTGAGTTTCGGAGCCATGAGGTCATGCTGCAGCTGTAAAAAAATTCTGGTGCGGCCGCACTTGGCGTGTTGTGTATGGTTCTGGTCATTGCATTATAGGAAGGATGTGGAAGCTTTGGAAAGGATTCAGAGGAAATTTACCAGGATGTGCCTGATATGGAGAGAAGGTCTTACAAGGAAAGGCTGAGGGACTTGAGGCTACTTTCGTTTGAGAGAAGGAGGTTGAGTGGTGACTTAAGTTGCGGCTGTACAGGGCATTGGTTAGGCTACTGTTGGAATATTGTGTGCAATTCTGGTCTCCTTCCTATCAGAAAGATGTTGTGAAACTTGAAAGGGCTCAGAAAAGATTTACAAGGATGTTGCCAGGGTTGGAGGATTTGAGCTACAGGGAGAGGCTGAATAGGCTGGAGCATTGGAGGCTGAGGGGTGACCTTATAGAGGTTTACAAAATTATGAGGGGCATGGATAGGGTAAATAGGCAAAGTCTTTTCCCTGGGGTGGGGGAGTCTAGAACTAGAGGGCATAGGTTTAGGGTGAGAGGGGCAAGATATAAAAGAGACCTAAGGGGCAACTTTTTCACAAAGAGGGTGGTACGGGTATGGAATGAGCTGCCAGAGGAAGTGGTGGAGGCTGGTACAATTACAACATTTAAAGGGCATTTGGATGGGTATATGAATAGGAAGGGTTTAGAGGGATATGGGCCGGGTGCTGGCAGGTGGGACTAGATTGGGTTGGGATATCTGGTCGGCATGGACGGGTTGGACCGAAGGGTCTGTTTCCATGCTGTACACCTCTATGACTCTATAATAGATACATACAAGATGATCAGAAGGTTAGATCGGGTGGACAGTGAGAGCCTTTTTCCTTGGTCGGTGATGGCTAGCACAAGGGGACATAGCTTTAAATTGAGGGGTGATAGATATAGGATAGATGTCAGAGGTAGGTTCTTTACTCAGAGAGTAGTAGGGGCGTGGAACAGTAGTAGATTTGTCAACTTTAAGGGCATTTAAATGGTCATTGGATAAACTATGGATGAAAATGGAATAGTGTAATTTAAACGGGCTTCAGATTGGTTTCACAGGTCGGCACAACATCACGGGCAGAAGGGTCTGTACTGCGTTGTAATGTTCTAAGTTCTAATAGGAAACACCGGACATCTGAGTGGATCTGAAACTGCTCCTTTCATAACCTGTGCTCTGAGCTGCCTCATTTCTGTACCCACTGACCCAGGAAACTCTCCCATATTGTGAAGGCGTGGCTCTGATAGCTGTCAAAATCTCTCGGACAGTAGTTTAGCATTGTTGTTACTAACCAGTCACTATTTGAACAATGCAGTGAAGACATCCCTTAAAAGTCAATTCCCAAGACTTTGTTAAACTTGATTGTCATTGAGGTTGGTCATGCATCGGGCAAATTAATTGAAATCAATGCATCCATGACTATTATATTTAGAAACCATCTCCTCAGACAGTCAGAAAGCTGACTTTGTAGCTTGTACTTAAATCTTTTGGTTTTCTCCAAGTCTCATATATCTGTTCAAATAAAGAAGGTTTTGGAGTACAGGCTGCAAGGCCAGCATTGAAACATTAGGAAAAGATGTTCTAAATATAGAGATGGTGTTTTGAAACATTTAAAAGCAACTTGCTCCTATAAAAATAACAAACTCATGCAGCAGACTTGAATCAGTGAGCATGCGGTGAGCATCACACATGAGAAGCAGGATTGAACAAGAAACAGGAAAGTGAGTGTAAAGCATAAACCTCTTCTATTGTTCCTATGCCTATAGCACTGCCTCGACGTCCGTGCTTAGTTGGGCTTTTTCCAGGCACAAGCAACGACTAAGGAAAGGGAAAGGAGAAAATACAAAATGAATCATGCATAGCTTTCCTCACAACAAAGACTTATGACGACTTACAAGAATGGCACCAAGAAGTGAAAATTATGGAGTGGGGGGTGGAGGTGGATGCAAAAGATCCAAAGAAATTGCAGCTGTTTTACCAGACATGAATGAATATTTGGAACTGAAACTTGTACCCTGGGTTTTGGATCCAGTGTAACTGAAGTGGTTCATTTGAAACACCATGAGGTACATATTTGCAATATTTTTCAAACGGATTGTTTTTCCTTTGCTTCCTGTTGAGTCCCCAACCTTTCAAACCAACCCAAGGCCAAGAGGAGAGGATAGAGATTTCTCAACCAGACCTCAGCTAGTGTCATGGTGTAGGGGGCTGCAAAAGGCAGAAAAACAGCTTTGTGACTCACCTTGATTCCCCTCCCAGCAGAATATAAGGTCTTCATTTGGTGCTTCCCTAAAGCACAGTGCGAGAGTGGGAGCTCATTACACAGCAGGTCACAGACACAATCTGCATCCCACTCCCAGACAGTTAATCTATATATTGCTTTGCATGGAATCTACATGTTCTGCTTAAACCACAAAGCAGCTGCAATGTTAGTGAACTGTAAACCTGATAAATCTGAAGAGCAATCACACTTAGAACTCTTAGTGAGAACTCTCAATGTACATCCATCTTGAACAGTGACATATAGTCACCTTCCCAACTGCTGGTTAAAGCAGCAGCATTACCAGCCTGCTAGTTTGGATTAGGTGGTCTGATTTCTTGAAGAGAGTTTTGGAAATCTCTAAATAATAAATGGAAGTGCAATTCTTTGCATATTAATTAACAATGTTTTCATTGGACTTACATCACCCAAAGTTACACCTTACAGACAGTACGGTGGCAATTTTATTGTATCATTTTAGACTTTGCAACGGGTTAATCCGGTGGACTACTATTAAATAAATCGCGAGGTAGAAAAGAAACTATTACAATATTCATGTGGGACTTCAATATGCAGGTGGACTGGGAAAATCAGGCTGATTATAGATCCCAAAAAAAAGAATTTGTGGAATGTCAAAGAGATGGTTTTTTTGGAGCAGCTTGTGATAGAGCCCAGTAGAGAGCAAGCAATTCTGGATTTGATGACATGGAATGAGGCAAACCTGATTAGGAAGCTTAAGGTGAAGGAACCCCCTAGAGGGCAGTGATCATAATATGATAGAATTCACCCAGCAGTTTGAGAGGGAGAAGCCAGAGTCATTTGTAATTTGTCATTACAAATTGAGTAAAACTAACTACAGAGATATGAGGGAGGAGCTGGGCAGAGTTGATTGGATGGGGAATCTGGCAGGGAAGATGGTGGAGCAGCAATGGCAGGAGTTTCTGGAGATAATTCGGGAGCACAGCAGAGATACATTCAGAGGAAGAAGAAGCACACTGAGGGCAGGACAAGACGACAAGGGAAGTCAGCTCAAAACAAAGCATATAATGTGGTGAAGCTAAGTGGGAAGTCAGAGGATTGGGAAGTCTTTGAACACCAGCAAAAAAAGCAATAAAAGAGGAGAAGGTGACATCTGACAGTAAGCTAGCTGGTAATATAAAGGAAGATTACAATAGAACGTTTAGAAATACAAAAGGTAAGAGAAAGCCAACAGTGGATACTGGACTGCTGGAAAATGAGACAGGAAAAGGAGTAATGGGGAATGAAGAATTGGAGCAGGAACTGAACAGATACTTTCCACAAACTGACTGTGTGGAGTTTGCACATTCTCCCCGTGTCTGCGTGGGTTTCCTCCGGGTGCTCCGGTTTCCTCCCACAGTTCCAAAGATGTGCAGGTCAGGTGAATTGGCCATGCTAAATTGTCCGTAGTGTTAGGTAAGGGGTAAATGTAGGGGTATGGGTGGTTTGCGCTTCGGCGGGTCGGTGTGGACTTGTTGGGCCGAAGGGCCTGTTTCCACACTGTAAAGTAATCTAAGTAATCTAATCTAATCTAATTCTCACAATGGAAGACACCATCGGCATATCAGAACTTCAAGAGAGTCAGGGCCAGAGGTACGCGTAGTGGCCATCACTTAAGAAAAGGTGCTGGGGAAGCTGAAATATCCAAAAGTGAATAAATCACCTTGACCAGATGGATGACACCCTGGGGTTCTCAAGGAGTTAGCTGAGGAGATTGTGGGAGTAATTGGTGGAGCTCTTTCAGGAATCACTGGAGTCAGGGAGGGTCTCAGAGGACTGGAAAATGACTAATATAACACCCCTGTTTAGGAAGGGAGGGAGGTAGAAGACAGGAAATTATAGGTTGGTTAGCCTGACCTTGGTCATCAGTAAGAATTGAGTGTCCACCCTTAAGGATGAGACTGTGAAGTACTTGGAGGTGCATGGTAAAATAGAGCTGAGTCAAGGGGAGGTTGCGCCTGACAAATCTGTTAGAATTCTTTGAGGAGGTACTGAGCAAGTTAGACAAAGGAGATCCAGTGGAAATGATCTATTTGGATTTCCAGAGGCCCATGAGAAGGTGCTGCACAGGAGCTAAATAAGAGCCCATTGTATAAGGGGCAAGGTACTGACATGGATGGAGGATTAGTTGACTGATAGAAGGCACAGAGTGGGGATAAAGGAGTCTTTTCCAGGATTGCAATCAGTGACTAATGGGACCACAACTATTCACATTATACGTTAATGGACTGGACAAAGGAATTGAGGGTATTGTTGCTATATTTCCAGATGACACAAAGACAGATGGAGGGACAGGTAGTGCTGAGGAGGTGGGGAGACTACAAAGGACTTGGTCAGGCTGGGAGAGTGACAGGTGGAATACTGCGTGGGTAGGTGTGGGGTTATGCATTTTAGTAGGAGGAATAGAGGCATAGATTATTTTATAAATGGAGAAAGACTTTGGAAATCTGAAGCACAAAGAGACCTGGGCGTCCTAGTTCAGGATTTTCTTAAGGTTAACATGCAGGTTCAGTTGACAGTTCGGAATGCAAATGCAATGTTAGCATTCATTTCAAGATAGTGAAAATACAAGAGTAGAGGCTGAATGAGGCTTTGGTCAGACTGCATTTGGAATATTGTGAACAGTTTTGTGCCTGTATCTAAGGAAGGATTTCCTGGCCTTGGAGAGAGTCCAGAGGGGGTCCCGGGATAATGAACTTATCATATGAGGAGCAGTTGAAGTCTTTGGGTCTGTACGCAATGGAGTTTAGAAGGATGAGGGATATTCTCATTGAAACCTACAGAATATTGAGAGGTGAAAATGTGTTGCTGGAAAAGCGCAGCAGGTCAGGCAGCATCCAGGGAACAGGAGAATTGACGTTTCGGGCATAAGCCCTTCTTCAGGACCTTCTTATGCCCGAAACGTCGATTCTCCTGTTACCTGGATGCTGCCTGACCTGCTGCGCTTTTCCAGCAACACATTTTCAGCTCTGATCTCCAGCATCTGCAGACCTCACTTTCTCCTCAAAGAATATTGAGAGGCTTTGATAGAATGGATGTGGAGAAAATGTCTCCACTAGTAGGAGAGATTAGAACCCAGGGGCACAGCTTCAGAGTGAAGGGATGACCAATTTGAACTAAGATGAGGAGAAATGTCTTCAGCCAGAGGGTGGTTAATCTGTGGAACTCATTACCACAGAGAGCTGTGGAGGCCAAGTCATTGAGTATACGTAAGACCGAGATAGATTGGTTCCTGAATGGTAAGGGGATCAAGGGTTATGGGAGAAGTCAGGAAAATGGAGTTGAGAAATGTATCAGCCATGATTGAAGGGCGGATCAGAATTCAATGGGCTGAATGGCTTAATTCTTCTCCTGTACCTTATGGTATTATATCTCACGAGAGGTACAAAAATGATAAAGACAGCTTCTGCCACTTGCCAGTGTGCTTGAAGAGAGTTGGTGCTAGGTCCTAATTTATCATGGGCCCTGATTCTGAACAATGTTTAATATTTATAATGTTGAATATCTTTCAATGTATACCAACAGTTCTGAATTCAGGCCCAGAGTGATTACCCTGGAAGCAGCTCTCTATCATCACAGAAACAGGAAAAACACAATTCATCTTCAAAAACAGCCAACTTGCAATAATGGAACACCACATTCACTTCCTCCTGGTCCACCACATTCCCAAACTGCACCTCAGTGCATCAGTGAACACAAAGAGATTCAATCCCTGAACTGCTAGCTCATCTCATCACTCAGCTTGGACAGAGAGAATTAGTCAGGGCCTTATACCCCATCAATATCCAACAATCCTTCTGCATCAAGCAGGAACTTTGAGATTTAGGTTCCATTTGTAGATTCTGCTGGCAATCACTGGTCACTTGCTGAGCAAGCAGTGACACACAGAACTAAAACCCAACATTGATTATTATTTTCAGAAGAGCAGAGCAGCTCACCAATTCTGCTTCACACTAACTTAGCTTGCCTTGCAAAAACAAAACACAAGGTATGGGAATGTATCCAAGACATATTTTCAATTGAGTATAGAAGTACAGAAGTTGGGAAGTTATGTTGCAGTTGTACAAGACATTGGTGAGGCCACACTTGGAGTATTGTGTTCAGTTTTGGTCACCTTGTTATAAGAAGGATGTTATTAAACTGCAAAGAGTGTAGAGGAAATTTACAAGAATGTTGCCAGGACCCAATGGTCTGGGTTATAGGGAGAGGTTGGACAAGCTAGGACTTTTATCTTTCGAGCGTAGGAGACTGAGAGAGGACCTTATAGAGATGTATAAGATCATGAGAGGCATGGATAGGATGAATGCACTCAGTCTTTTTCCCATGGTGGGGGAATTGAGGATTAAAGGGCATCAGTTTAAGATTAGAGGGGAAAAAATAAAAGGGAACCTGAGAGGCAACATTTTTACACAGAGGGTGGTGCGCATATGGAATGAGCAGCCAGTGGAAGTGGTTAAAGCAGGTATGTTAACAATATTTAAAAAGCATTTGGATAAATACATGGGTAGGAAAGGATTAGAAGGATATGGGCCAAGTGCAGGGAAATGGGGTGAGTGTGGATGGACATTTTGGTCGGCATGGAGCAGTTTGGGCCAAAGGGCCTGTCTCTGTGCTGTAGGACTCTGTGACTCTAATTTCAAACATAAAGTATCTCCTAAACATTACAAAAAACTATAATAACCAACTGTTTGATTTGACACTTACTACTTCTTCAGTTCGACTGAAAAGAAAAATGATGTTAAGTGTAGAATTCCACCAGGTCATTGACACCACAGGAGCATATTTGCCTAATGTTGAGTCTGGTCAGTTTTAACTAGGCTGTCAAGGGTAACATAGGGTGTATACAGCCAATTTCAGATGGCATTTCAAGATGGTACAGTTCAAAGATGTCGGAGTAACTCTTTGCAAATCTGAGTTGAAATTATTTTTTAGGTAAGAAAGCTGAAGTTTCTCCATCATAAATATCCTGCTAACAAAACCTTTACGACTTTGAAGCATGCAATTTCATTTGTAATCTATTGGTGGTTCCAAAAACCCAGTTTCTCCACTAGCCACTGCAAGTGGAATTGTAGTTCTTTTGTAAACACACACAGTTCTCCACAGAGAGGCAGATTAAATCAGAGGACCTGGCTTTATACCATTCCTGTCCATCTTCTGTTAGAGCAGCAAGGACAGATCTGCTCAAAGGTCACCGACACACAACGTTAGCCTAAGTTGGAAATGTTGGTGACCTGTTTGTATAATAGTGTGAAACATGTGATAGTGAACCGCTTTCACTTTGCTCTCCATTTAAGAGACTAAAATATGATCTAGTCTTTTTAAAACAAAACTTTACTATTGCTAATGTTGCAACACAGTTGAATTGGATCAAGTTTCTGATTGTCTCACTGAGCTTGGGAACCAATGTGTTCTGACAGGTCCCATTGGGATTCCCATCCCAGAGATATGGCAGACTGACCAATCATACAAGTACACACAGTGGAACTGATCGATCTCATTGGTAATCACTGCATTTCTAGCTGCTCATTCATTCATTAACATTTGAAATCTCTGTTATAGATTGCAACCTCTTAACAGTGGTGACTTTGTCAAGCAGACTGCAGCAGAACTGAAAGGCTCAGATTAATAACCACAACCACCTGCTGTACCTGCTGCATAATATCAGAACACAAACCCATCAGATCACACAGAGACCATAATTGTTATTCTGCATCAAAGATTTCAGTTTGTATAGGGATTGGAGTATAGGAGTCTACTGAAGTATCACGTGATTTAACAAGGTCTGCCATCTGGAATGCTGTTTTACATTCTACAGAATCGAACACAAAATATGAGCAAATTCTTCCAATTCGATTTCATGACAGAAATTGAAAATGATTGTCATGTGAACTAGGAGCTTTGCCAAGAGTACAAATGTCTCTGATTGCGTGGTGTCATTGTAAATATGAAAAGGTTTGCACAAATTATACTTCAACAGTCTAGTCCAACTCAGTACCTGCTCTTTTTACATTTTCCAATGATTTTTAAAAAGTGGGATGTGTTGCTGGCACACATCCAAGAAAATTGCAAAGGTGGGTTTTACAGATTATGAGTTTGTCAAAGGCTTGAGAGAAGGAACAAGGTGTTCACATAAATGGCAGTAGGAAATTGTGACTGTCCCTCAGAAGTATTCATATTGTTCCAACTGAAACATTGCAGAATAAAGATTGATCCTATGAGACATATATATTCAGAGTTCTGGAATCAAGGGTGGGTGTGGAGGGGAGAGGCGGGGTTAGGTGGGGAAGAGTTAAGCTACAGATCAATTACTATCGATGGAACAAGCTGGAGGAGCTCAAGGGGCTGCCTCCTGTGCCTATGATTGGCTTTGGGTCTGTGCAGTACAACTTCTGGGTCATAGGTTGTGATGGGAATTACCTGCATAAACCTGACTCCCATTTTATCACTGTAAGTTTTCTTAAAAATAAAATGTTGAAGTTTTAAACTGTTTTCTTTAATTCAAACTGAAATGGATTAACAGAGAGGGGATTTGATCTATTGGTTTTCCTGACTGTGAATTGAAGGTGAAACCAGGTCCTTGGCCAAGTCCTACTGAAAAACAATTGGCAGTGTTCACACCTGGACACAGAGAAAGCAGAGTGAGGGAACCAGCAGCCCCCCGCAGCACAGGCGGTCTCCGTTAGTCAGCAGGCAGAAGCTTGTTCCCTGGTAAAGGAGATGGGACCAGCTGGGGTTTATAGACACTGGAGGATCTGCCCTGCTGTGGCTGGGAGGAGTTGTCTGCTGCTAGAAGTGGGTTAGATTGACGGGATTAAATGATGGGATCAGTTGTATTATCAAATTAAGAAACAATCTCTTTTTTGAAGTTTACTTAGTAGGCAACCAGTAAGGTCCAGTCTAAGATGACTTTTGGCTGGTTTCTTACAGTTAAAGCCTTAAAATATGAAATTTTGTCCTGAAACTCTTTGACTTAGTCACTGGAAATTCAAATTTCTCGTTAAAGGTTATCTGTCTCTAAATGGCATATAACTGTCTGGATCAGTTTAATTTTTATGGCAATATTTAACAAGTAAACAATCAACAACTGCCTTGAATTTTGCAAAACAGTTGCACAGATGCAACATGTTTCTGTTTTGATGGATTTTGGGCAGCACACATTACAAATGAGTGTGAACACACCATAGGTAAATTATTGTTCTGCATTAACTCAATCGCTAGGTGCTTTAATCCCAAAGTGGGAGCATAATAGTGTATTAATTTTCTCTCAAAAGGGTAGTCAATCTGGATAATCTTTTGCTGTCGAGGCTGCGTCATTTAAACATATTCAGGGCTAAGATAGATTTTTCATCAGTAAGGGAACCAGCTATGGGGATAGGACAGGAAAGTGGAGAATGAGGATTATCAGATTGGAAATAGATCTCAATGAATTTGATTTGATCGGCTGAATGGCCTATATCTGCTCTTACATCTTCAGGCCAAATACACAGTTAGCAAAGATGAGAATACATGCTACAGCATAAGACCATAAGACCATAATGGCTCTCTATTTGTCTTGTACACAATTTAAAGAAACACTATAGATCAGGGGGAACATGAGGCTCAATACAGGAACGGCTGGGAATGCTAAACTAATGAGAGAATGGGTATTTTGATGAAAAGTTAATGACCTTAAAAGTTAATGCTGTTTCTCTCTACAAAGATACTGCCTGACCTGCCTGATCTGACCATGAGGTTACAGATTGTGATGGAGTACAATTCTGCTGCTGCTGATGGCCCACAGTGCCTCATGGATGCCCAGTCTTGAGTTGATGGATCTGTTAAAAGTCTGTCCCATTCAGCACAGTGATAGTGCCACACAATATGGAGGTTATTCTCAATGTAAAAGCAGGACTTTGTCTCCACAGACACTGCACGGTGGTCACTCTTACTGATACTGTCATGGACAGATACATCTGCAGCTGGCAGGTTGGTAAAGATGAGGTCAAGTATGTTTTTCCCTCTTGTTGGTTCCCTCACCAGCTGTCACAGACCCAGTCTAGCAGCTGTATCCTTTACAATCCAACCAGCTCGATCAGTAAATGGTACTGCTGATCCACCCTTGGTGGTTGATATTGAAATCCCCCACCCAGGGTACATTTTGCACCTTTGCCTCCCTCAGTACTTTCTCCATGTTGTTCAAAATGGAGGAGCAATGACTCAATAGCCAAGGGAGAACAGTACATTGTAATAAGCAAGAGGTTTCTTGTCCACATTTGACCTGATGACTTGAGACTTCATGGGAGCAACTCCCTCCCAACTGTATCCCACTGTGCCACTATCTCTGCTGGGTCTGTTCTACCGGTGGGACAGGATGGTGATGGTGGAGTCTCGGACATGGCCTGTGAGGTCTGATTCCATCAGAATGACTGTGTCAGGCTGTTGCTTGACTAGTCTGTGAGACAGCTCTCCCAGGTTTGGCACTAGCTTCCAGATGTTAATGAGGAGGACAGGACTGTTTTCACCATTATCATTCTTTGGTCGATGCCAAGCGGTCAGATCAGCTTCATTTCTTTTTTCCTTTGGAGTTATTGATACAATAGAGTGGCTTTCTAGGCCCTTTCAGAGGACAGTTAGGAGCTAGTTGTGGATCTGAAGTCATATGTAGGCCAGTCAAGGTAAAGGCCACAATCATTTCATGCTCATCATTAAAACATTTAAATCCAGATTTTTTTTCATTGAATTCACTTTCGAGTATTTGGTGAGATTGGATCTGGCATCTCTGTAACGTTATCAGTCTCTCTGGAATACTAGGAGAAAGTGAGGACTACAGATGCTGGAGATCAGAGCTGAAAATGTGTTGCTGGAAAAGCGCAGCAGGTCAGGCAGCATCCAAGGAACAGGAGAATCGACGTTTCGGGCATAAGCCCTTCTTCAGGAATGAGGAAAGTGTGCCCAGCAGGCTAAGATAAAAGGTAGGGAGGAGGGGCGTTGGAAATGCGATAGGTGGAAGGAGGTCAAGGTGAGGGTGATAGACCGGAGTAGGGTGGGGGCGGAGAGATCAGGAAGAAGATTGCAGGTTAGGAAGGCGGTGCTGAGTTCGAGGGATTTGACTGAGACAAGGTGGGGGGAGGGGAAATGAGGAAACTGGAGAAATCGGAGTTCATCCCCTGTGGTTGGAGGGTTCCTAGGCGGAAGATGAGGCGCTCTTCCTCCAACCGTTGTGTTGCTATGGTCTGGCGATGGAGGAGTCCAAGGACCTGCATGTCCTTGGTGGAGTGGGAGGGGGAGTTGAAGGGTTGAGCCACGGGGTGGTTGGGTTGGATGGTCCAGGTGTCCCAGAGGTGTTCTCTGAAACGTTCCGCAAGTAGGAGGCCTGTCTCCCCAATATAGAGGAGGCCACATCGGGTGCAGCGAAAGCAATAGATGATATGTGTGGAGGTGCAGGTGAATTTGTGGCGGATATGGAAGTATCCCTTGGGGCCTTGGAGGGAAGTGAGGGGGGAGGTGTGGGCGCAAGTTTTGCATTTCTTGCGGTTGCAGGGAAAGGTGCCGGGAGGGGAGGTTGGGTTGGTGGGGGGTGTGGACCTGACGAGGGAGTCACGGAGGGAGTGGTCTTTTCGGAACACTGATAGGGGAGGGGAGGGAAATATATCCCTGATGGTGGGGTCCGTTTGGAGGTGGCGGAAATGAAAACTGATGATACGCTGTATATGGAGGTTGGTGGGGTGGTAGGTGAGGACCAGTGGGGTTCTGTCCTGGTGGCGGTTGGAGGGGCGGGGCTCAAGGGCAGAGGAGCGGGAAGCAGAAGAGATGCAGTGGAGGGCATCGTCGACCACGTCTGGGGGGAAATTGCGGTCCTTGTAGAAGGAGGCCATCTGGGTTGTACGGATTTGGAACTGGTCCTCCTGGGAGCAGATGCGGCGGAGACAAAGGAATTGGGAATATGGGATGGCGTTTTTACAGGGGGCAGGGTGGGAGGAGGTGTAGTCTCAGTAGCTGTGGGAGTTGGTCGGTTTATAGTAAATGTCCATGTTGATTCGGTGGCCCGAGATAGAAATGGAAAGGTCTAGGAAGGGGAGGGAGGAGTCTGAGACGGTCCAGGTGAATTTGAGGTCGGGGTGGAAGGTGTTGGTAAAGTGGATGAACTGTTCAACCTCCTTGTGGGAGCACGAGGCAGCGCCGATACAGTCATCGATGTAGCGGAGGAAAAGGTGGGGGGTGGGGCCAGTGTAGCTGCGGAAGATGGACTGTTCCACATATCCTACGAAGAGGCAGGCATAGCTGGGGCCCATGTGGTTGCAACTTTATTGCTGGAACAGCACAGCAGGTCAGGCAGCATCCAGGGAACAGGAGATTCGACGTTTCGGGCACAGGCCTTTCTTCAGGAAGAAGGCCCATTCCTGAAGAAGGGCCTGTGCCCGAAACGTCGAATCTCCTGTTCCCTGGATGCTGCCTGACCTGCTGTGCTGTTCCAGCAATAAAGTTTCAACTTTGATCTCCAGCATCTGCAGACCTCACTTTCTCCCCATGTGGTTGCCAATGGCTACTCCTTTGGATGTCCTTCACCATGGACATCCAGTCCCTGTACACCTCCACCCCCCATCACGAAGGACTCAAAGCCCTCCGCTTCTTCCTTTCCCGCCGTACCGACCAGTACCCTTCCACTGACACCCTCCTTCGACTGACTGAACTGGTCCTCACCCTGAACAACTGCTCTTTGCAATCCTCCCACTTCCTCCAAACCACCCCACCAACCTCCATATACAGCGTATCATCCGTAGTCATTTCCGCCACCTCCAAACGGACCCCACCACCAGGGATATATTTCCCTCCCCTCCCCTATCAGCGTTCCAAAAAGACCACTCCCTCCGTGACTCCTTTGTCAGGTCCACACCCCCCACCAACCCAACCTCCACTCCCGGCACCTTCCCCTGCAACCGCAAGAAATGCAAAACTTGCACCCACACCTCCCCCCTTACTTCCCTCCAAGGCCCCAAGGGATACTTCCATATCCGCCACAAGTTCACCTGCACCTCCACACACATCTATTGGATCTGCTGCACCCGATGTGGCCTCCTCTATATTGGGGAAGACAGATAGATTAGGTAGTTAAGGAGGAATATGGGATAATTGACTTTATTAACTAAGACACAGAACACAAGAGCAAGGAGGTTATACTCGAAATGTACCAATTGTTGGTTAGGCCACAAGTGTGCTGTGTGCTGTTCTGGTCACCATGTTACAGGAAGGATGTAATTGCACTAGAGAGGATGCAGAGGGATTTACCAGGATACGGTCTGGGATAGAGGATCTGAGCTCTGAGGAGCTTTGGAGAAACAGTAGTTGTTTCCCTTCAAGCAGGAACGGTTGAGAGGGGCAGAGATAGGTTGGAGAGGAAGGCACTTTTTTTCTTAATAGAGGGGTCAATAACCAGGAGCACAGCTGTAGAAGGTTAAGAGGAAATTTGAGGAGAACTGTTTTCATGCAGAGTATGATGGGAGTCTGGATCTCACGGCCTGAGAATTTGGTTGAGTCAGAACCTCTCATAACATTTCAGCAGTATTTAGATGTTCACTTGCATTGCCATGACCTCCAGGATTATGGGCCAACAGCTGGGAAATGGGCTTATATAGCATGGACACAGTGGGCTGAATGGCCACTTTTTATGCTCTAAACATCTATGAGCAGTTCTATCCCACTAACCTTTACAAGATGTGAACCCAAGGCCCAGAGGTGAAAGGTTAACTTTTAGCTCACTGTGTCACTCGGTTGACTTTGTGGATGTGATCATTTCTCCCAGAATAGTTTATCAGTCGGTTTAAACACTGATATCAAAACAGCTTTTTTGGAATCAACTCCAAGTTGGTGGCATTGCCCAGTTAACTGTGTGACCTGGGGTAGGACCTGGCAGTACATGATGCTTTAGAAAACCCTTCACTCCTGCCAAGCACTGAACCATGGCATTTGTGGGCAAAGGACAAACAAAAACTTCATTTTACAATATTTGCTTGTGGTATTACATTTTGTGTACCAATTAGTTACTATGGCCAAGAGTAATAAAATCAGATGCTTAAGTTGTAAACTGTCAGCAAACTAGTCTGTAAAGCTGCATGAAACCAATAAAAACCATAAGTTTGTTACAGCAACTAACATAAATGGCACATAATGATAGCTGCAGATATCTCTCCAATAAAAACTTTCCACAACAGATTGTCAGAGTCCAGTGGCTCTCTGACTGGTCTTGAACCTGAGACAGGCCAGTACTTCAAATGGTTAGCAATGTGGTCCCTTTCCAAATAATGTAACCAAGATGAAGAGGGCATTACAGAAACTGACCCAATTTTGAGGCCATTCCTGTCCCATCATGGTGCAACAAGTGAAAGTTGGCAGGTCATTAGAGCCATTTATCATCACTCAGCATCCACACATTCCCACAGAATTGCTGGAAGATAGTTTCCATTATCACACTCCTCAGGAGCAGATGGGATTCCAAAGCAGGCCTCCTGGCTCAGAGCTATGGACACTATCACTGCACAAGACCCCTCAATTTCAGGAAAAGTTGATTATTTTAGCAACTTTAAATATTCACACCATAAACCTTTCTACTGTCAATCTCTCAGTAACAGCCAGATCAAGACGTTGGCCAGTCCAGAAGCAATTAGGCATTCTAACCATCACCATGACCAACAAAATCCCAATAAAAACCCATCACTCCATAGTTTGAATAGAGATAAAATTCTGCAGATGCTGAAAATCTTAAGCAAACACAGAGAATACTGGAGAAATTCAGCAGGTCTGGCAGTCTCTGTAGAGAGAGAAACATCTGGTATGACTTTTTAATCAAAGAATTCAGCAGAGTCATATTAGACTAGAAATGTTAACTCTGTTTCTCCATCCACAGTCACTGCCAGACCTGCTGAGTTTCCCCAGCATTCTCGGTGTTTATTTCCCAGTTCTTGTTCCTTATCATGAACATTTGCACTTTCTTTTCTAAGCTGCCAGTCACTTTGCCAAATATGTTGTGATCTGTTCCGCTGGAATTAACAGATAAAGTGCAACAAGTGACTGAGAGTACACAGTCCAATGAGGGCAATAGCAAGTATGTAAACACGATGATGGAACTGAAAGCAGACAATAAGGATTTTAAACCATTTAATACCATTTATGTTTAAACCTTAGACTGCTGACAGATTTACTGAATCACTACCTACTTCAGCACATTTTTTACATTTCATTTGACTGAATGAAAATCTATAAAGTTGATAAACCACCACAATTTAGCTTAAATCACAATTGCATAGCATGAAAATAGAAACATAACAGTGCAGGAGACCATTCAGCCCACCATGCCTATACTAGCAGATAAGAAGCAATCTAACCTGTACTCCCAGCTCTTGGCGTATCGACCTGCAGGGATTCTGCATAGAGCACCCTTTCAGGCTTTGAATTTCAGATTCTCATCATCCTCTGGGTGAAAACCATTGTCCTGCTACCTTTAAAGATCTGTAGACCTTCTGTTCTTCCACACCTGTCAGGAGCCAACCTTGCCCTCATTTGTCCTTCCAAACACAACATTTCATGCCTCGAGAATTATTTCCATTTGCCATTTTTCTGTCCACTTTACCAACTCCTTGACACCTTTGTCAAGTCAACAATCTTTCTCCTCGCCATGAACCACACAGCAAATTTTGTCTCATCCACCACCTCCGAATATTTAAGTTTAAATCATTGATCCATATGATGGACAGCAATGGGCCGGGTACTGTGCCCCAAAAAAACCAATTGGAAACAGTTTCCAGTCAGTAAAACACCAATTAACCATTACCATTTGTGTCTTGCCAGTGAGTAAACTTTGAATCAATCATAGAATCCCTACAGTGTGGAAACAGGCCCTTCGGCCCAACAAGTACACACTAACCCTCCAAAGAGTAACCTACCCAGACCCATTCCCCTAGCCTATTACTCTACATTTATCCCTGACTAATGCACCCAACCTACACATCCCTGAATAGTATGGGCAATTTGCCTAACTTGCACGTCTTTGGATTGTGGGAGGAAACTGGAGCATCTGGAGGAAACCCACACAGACACAGGGAGAATCTGCAAACACCACACTGACAGTCGCCCAAGGCAGGAATCGAACCCGGGTCCCTGGCACTGTGAGGAAGCAGTGCTAACCACTGAACCACCGTGCCACCTTCAGGCCTAACTTTCTCTTGGATAACATTGGATTTTACTTTTGCGACCAGTTTTAAGCATGTGGGACTTTGTCAAATGTCAAAGTAAAATCATTTAAATGTACTTTCTGCCTTGTTCCTCCTCAAAACGAATTCTGCAACTAACTAATACTTTAAGTTCTAACTAATACAGCTTGATTAACCTGTGCCTTACTAAAGATCGATTTTCTACTGTCCCATAAAAACATAAGAGATGGGAGCTGGAGTAGACCGTTCAGCCCATCAGGCCTGCTCCATGATGTTCAATCCAATCATGGCTCATCTTGGGTTTCAGCTCCACTTTCTGTTGATTCTCTATTATCCCTTGATTCCCTGAGAGATCAGAAACCTCTCTATTCTTGTCTTAAATACAATCAACAATGGAGCTTCCACAACCCTCTGCAATAGAGATTGCTAAATATTCACTATCTTTCTCTTCATCTCATTGGCCACTTATCCAGACTCTGTGATCCCGTTCCTAGATTCCCAGCCTGAGAGAATCAGCCTCTCAGTATTGATGCTGTCAAATCTCTTCAGGATCCTGAAGTTTCCACAAGATATTCTTTCATTCTATTAATTTATGATTTCAGGTACCCTTCGTTGTTCAGTATTTCCCAGGAGCTGAAAAACTATGCCATGTTCTTCGTGACCTGCAACACATTATCAATGAGGATGAGCACCTCACCAAGACCTTCCCCACACCTCCACTACTTGCCTTTAAACAACCGTCAAACCTCTAACAGATCGTTGTTCGTAGCAAACTGCCCGGCTCTCAGGACAACTTCATACAACCCTGTCGTGGTGGACGCTGCAAGACGTGTCAGATTGTGGACATAGATACCACCATTACACGTGGGAACACCTCCCACCTTGTACATGGCAGATACTCATGTGACTCAGTCAACGTTGTCTATCTTATACGTTGCAGGCAGGGATGCCCGGAGGCATGGTACATTGGGGAAACCGAGCAAAGGCTACGACAACGGATGAATGGGCACCGCACAACAATCAACAGACAGGAGGGTTCCCTCCCAGTTGGGGAACACTTCAGTGGTCCAGGACATTCGACCTCGGACCTTCGGGTGACCATCCTCCAAGGTGGACTTCGGGACAGGCAGTAGAGAAAAATGGCCGAGCAGAGGTTGATAGCTAAGTTCAGTACCCATAGGGAGGGCCTCAACCGGGACCTTGGGTTCATGTCACATTACAGGTGACCACCATTGCACTATACACACACACAGATACTTCTACACACACACACACACACACACAGGCACTCCTATACACACAGACGCGCACACAGACACCCACACACACCCTTACAGACACACACACTCCCACACTCTCACATGCACCCCCTCACAGACTTAACATAGAACATAGAACATAGAAGAATACAGCGCAGTACAGGCCCTTGGGCCCTCGATGTTGCGCCGATCCAAGCCCACCTAAACTACACTAACCCACTATCCTCCATATACCTATCCAATGCCCTCTTAAATGCCCATAAAGAGGGAGAGTCCACCACTGTTACTGGCAGGGCATTCCATGAACTAACGACTCGCTGAGTGAAGAACCTACCCCTAACATCAGTCCTATATCTACCCCCCCTTAATTTAAAGCTATGCCCCCTTGTAATACCCGACTCAATACGCGGGAAAAGGTTCATACTGTCGACCCTATCTAACCCCCTAATCATCTTGTACACCTCAATCAAGTCACCCCTAAACCTTCTTTTCTCTAGTGAAAACAGCCCCAAGTGCCTCAGTCTTTCCTCATACGATTTTCCTTTCATACCAGGCAACATCCTGGTAAACCTCCTCTGCACCCGTTCCAATGCCTCCACATCCTTCCTATAGTATGGCGACCAAAACTGCACACAATATTCCAGATGCGGCCGTACCAGAGTCTTATACAACTGCATCATGACCTCAGGACTCCGGAACTCAATTCCTCTACCAATAAAAGCCAGTACGCCATATGCCTTCCTCACCGCACTATTTACCTGGGTGGCAACTTTCAGAGATCTGTGTACATAGACACCAAGATCCCTCTGCTCATCCACACTACCAAGTATCCGGCCATTAGCCCAGTACCCCATCTTTTTGTTATTCTTCCCAAAGTGAATCACCTCGCACTTAGCTACATTGAATTCCATCTGCCACCTTTCTGCCCAGCTCTGCAGCTTCTCTATATCCTGCTGTAACCTGCCACATGCTTCCTCACTGTCAACAACTCCTCCGACTTTCGTGTCATCCGCAAACTTGCTCACCCAACCTTCTAACCCCTCTTCCAGGTCATTTATAAAAATGACAAACAGCAATGGTCCCAAAACAGATCCTTGCGGAACACCGCTAGTGACGGCACTCCATGAAGAAACTTTGCCATCAACTACTACCCTCTGTCTTCTTCCATCCAGCCAATTCCTAATCCAAACCTCCAACTCACCCTCAATGCCATATCTCCGTATTTTCTGCAGTAGCCTACCATGGGGAACCTTATCGAACGCCTTACTAAAATCCATATATACCACATCTACCGCTTTCCCCTCATCAACCTCCTTCGTCACCTTTTCAAAGAATTCAATAAGGTTTGTGAGGCACGACTTGCCCTTCACAAAACCATGCTGACTATCCTTGATCACATTATTCCTATCTAGATGTGCATAAATCCTATCCCTTACAATTCTCTCTAAGACTTTGCCCACAACAGAAGTGAGACTCACCGGCCTATAGTTACTAGGGCTATCCCTACTCCCCTTTTTGAACAAGGGAACCACATTTGCTATCCTCCAGTCTTCTGGGACTACTCCTGTAGACAAAGAGGACATAAAAATCAAGGCCAATGGCTCTGCAATCTCCTCCCTTGCTTCCCAGAGAATCCTAGGATAAATGCCATCAGGCCCAGGGGACTTATCTATTTTCACCTTTTCCAGGATTTCCAACACCTCTTCTCTACATACCTCAAAGCCATCCATTCTACTTATTTGTGCCTCAGTATTCTCATCGACAACAATGCCCTGTTCCTGAGTGAATACTGAAGAAAAGTATTCATTCAGTGTCTCCCCAATCTCTTCCGCCTCCACACGCAACTTCCCCCTACTATCCTTGACTGGACCTATTCCTACCCTAGTCATTCTTTTATTCCTAACATACCTATAGAAAGCCTTAGGGTTTTCCCTAATCCTATCTACTAAGGACCTTTCGTGTCCCCTCCTTGCTGCTTTTAGCTCTCTCTTCAGGTCCTTCCTGGCTACCCTATAACTCTCTATCGCCCCAATTGAACCTTCACGTCTCATCTTGAGATAGGCCGCCCTCTTCCATTTAACAAGGGATTCCAATTCCTTATTAAACCACGGCTCCCTTGCACGACCCTTTCCTACCTGCCTGACAGGTACATAATCATCAAGGACACTCAATAGTTGCCCCTTGAACAAGTTCCACATATCATTTACACTCTTGCCTTGGAGTCTACTTTTCCAAGCCACACATCCTAAGTCATGCCTCACCGCGTCATAATTTCCCTTACCCCAGCTATAATTCTTGCCCTGTAGTACACACTTATCCCTCTCCATCACGAGTGTAAAAATCACCGAATTATGGTCACTATCCCCAAAGTGCTCACCTACCTCTAATTCTAACACCTGGCCTGGTTCGTTACCCAGAACCAAATCCAGTATGGCCTCACCTCTTGTTGGCCTGTCTACATATTGTGTCAGGAAACTCTCCTGCACACATTGAACAAACACTGACCCATCTAACGAACTTGAGCTATAGCTTTCCCAATCAATATCAGGAAAGTTAAAGTCCCCCATAACAACCACCCTATTACTGTCACTCATCTCCTGAATCACCTTCCCAATCCTTTCTTCAATGATTCTAGGACTATTAGGAGGCCTGTAAAAGACTCCTAACAGGGTGACCTCACCTTTCCTATTCCTAACCTCAGCCCAAACTACCTCAGATGGCAAGTCCTCATCCATCGTCCTTTCCACCGCTGTAATACTATCTTTGACAAGCAATGCCACACCTCCCCCTCTTTTACCCCCACCTCTAAACCTACTAAAACATTTAAATCCCGGAACCTGCAACAGCCAATCCTGTCCCTGTTCTAGCCATGTCTCCGTAATAGCCACAACATCGAAGTCCCAGGTACCAACCCACGCTGCAAGTTCACCTACCTTATTTCGTATACTTCTTGCATTGAAGTATACACACTTCAAACAACTTCCCTGTTTACAGGCACCCTCCTTGGAAATTGATGCCATGTTCCTCACCTCCCTACACTCCAGGCCCTGCACCCTGAAGCTACAATCTGGGTTCCCATGCCCCTGCCGAGTTAGTTTAAACCCCCCCCAAGAGCACTAGCAAACCTCCCCCCAAGGATACTGGTTCCCCTCAGGTTCAGGTGTAGACCATCCTGTTTATAGAGGTCCCACCGTCCCCAGAAAGAACCCCAGTTATCCAAAAACTGGAACCCCTCCCTCCTGCACCATCCCTGAAGCCACGCATTTAATTGTTCTCTCTCCCTATTCCTCGAATCTCTATCACGTGGCACGGGTAACAAACCAGAGACAACAACTCTGTTTGTTCTAACTCCAAGCTTCCAACCTAGCTCCCTGAAAGCCTGTCTAACATCCTCAGCACTCCTCCTACCTATGTCGTTGGTGCCAATGTGGACCACGACTTCGGGTTGCTCCCCCTCCCCCTCCAGGACCCGGAAAACACGATCAGAGACATCACGTACCCTTGCACCTGGGAGGCAACATACCAAACGTGAGTCTCTCTCGTTCCCACAAAACCGCCTATCTGTGCCACGAACTATCGAGTCCCCAATTACTACTGCTCTGCTCTTCTTCACCCTTCCCTTCTGAGTAACGGGGACAGGCTCCGTGCCAGAGACCTGAGCCCCGTTACTTACCCCTGGTAAGTCATCCCCCCCACAAGTATCCAAAACGGTATACTTGTTCTTGAGGGGAATGGCCGCAGGAGGTCCCTGCACTGGCTGCTTCCTCCCAGTCCCCCTCACTGTAACCCATCTATCTGCCATCTTTGGAGTTACTACTTCCCTATAACTCTGATCTATGACCCCCTCTGCCTCCCGAATGATCCGAAGTTCATCCACTCTAAGACACTCTACACTCACTACACACACACATACACTTTCTCACACTCACAACCCCCAACCCAGACAGACACACACACAGACAGACAAAGACCCACATGCACACATATATTTTGTGGGTGAATTTGTACTTGCAGGGTTACATTGTACTTTGCTCAAAAACTGCATACATTCATGTAGAACTCTGAGCTCAAAAACTGCATGAATTAATGTAAAACTCCGTTATCTCACTTTTTAGATTAGAATCAATCTAAACATCATGGCACAGACAGAGAACACAGGGGGCTAACACCTTCAGCATATTGTCTAGCTATCACCATTGTTAACAGCTAACCTGAGAATGCAACATTTTAAAAAAGGTTTTGTGATTTACACAAGAAAGAAGTGAAACTATCATGGTATTCAAACAGATGAAAGACTTAACAGACAATCAATTTTTCAATGTATAATTTCAGTTACATCACACTGTAAACTTTTGCTGTAAATTCTGTGTGTTAGGATCGAGCCCTCCACTGTCACCTGATGAAGGAGCGACGCTCCTAAAGCTAGTGTGCTTCCAATTAAACCTGTTGGGCTATAATCTGGTGTTGTGTGATTTTTAACTCTATTAACTTAGTTAGCCTCCCATAGAGGGCAGCTCTCTCAACCCAGGGACCAACCCTGTCAGCTTTCACTTCACTACACCCAGTTTAATTATTTGCTTCCTTGAATACAGAGACCAATCTGTTCAGTATATGTCAGGTCCCACCAAACCCTACAAGGTTACAATAAGACTTCTTTATTCTTGTACTCCAAAGACAGGGTATGCTGTTTACCTTTCTAATTGCTTGGTGTACACTACCTCTCAGACTGCACCCAGCTCTCTCAGAACGCCAACATTTAAATGTTTCACACATTTTTAAATATTTTGCCTCTATCCTTAAAAGCAAAATGAATAACATTATCCTCCATCTGTCATCTTCTTGCCCACTCACACTCTCTCTATGTTTTTCCAGCCTCGGTGTCTTTCCCACTGGTTATATTTCTGCCTTTCTTTGTATCATCTGCAAACGTGAATACTTAAACTCTGTCATTTTGTTCAAGTCACTGCTATGAATCATACATACTGACGCCTAACATGGGTCTTTGCAACACTTCACTAGTCACATCCCAACAACTTGACAATGTCCCATTTTCCTGCTCCTCGGATGCTGCCTGACCTGCTGTGTTTTTCCAGCACCACTCTAATCTAGACTCTGATCTCCAGCATCTGCAGTCCTCACTTTTGCCCAATGTTCCATTTATCCCTCTTGCCTGCTTCCTGTCTGCTAATCTATCCTCTATCCAAGTGAATGTATCATCTCCAACTCCCTGAGCACTCATCGTGCTTTGTAACCTTTTCAGTGGTGCCTTATTGAATGTGTTTTGGAAATCAGTGTAATATGTCTGCTTGCTCTTTTTGATCATTTTCCTTGTTACATCCTCAAAAAGCTCCAATTAATAGGTCAAATAGCACTTTCCTTTCTGTCTCAGTCAATACAGAAACACCATGTTTAGAGCACTCATTCAACAGTTTTAAAAATTAGACACCAACCACCTTTAAGATGACTGCTGCAATCTGTGTGACCTTTGATATTTGAGCTTCAGGTAGTACCACATGTGAAAGCAAAACCTAATTAAATATGGACATGCCATTCAGTGGTTCACAAAATCTCTTTAAGGATGGGTCAACACAAAATGACAATGGAATGTCGAGTCTGTAGGGTTCATCCTGAACAAAAGGAAAGGTCAGAACTCAATTAGTAACAAGCAAGAGTGAACTTTTAAGGGGATAGCTTCCAAACAAGATGGGGTGTATCTCAGAACTCTTATACTGCAATACAGGATGTTGGAATCAACATAAATACCACAATGCTCCTCAGAACTGTTCTCACTGCATGGTGAGATCCACACTCAATGCCATGCACATTCTGTACCTCTCTCTCTCCATCAGCACCACCTCATGCTGGCTCAGAGTTGTCCTGACCCTGGTTTCACTTCATTCTCTGGCTCATTCAACACTAACAAGAAACGTTTTCTCTTCATTTCAAGCTTCAAGGACCACAAGCTGGAGGAACTCAGAGATACCCGTACCCCTCAAGAACCTTCCTCCCCTCCCCTTTTCTCTGATTCCATCCTTTCTCCTGACCCCATCATCTGTTGGGTATTTACCATCTCTTCTGACCTTTCGCTCTTCGATGCTGAATATTCTGTATTCCGCAGAAATCCAAGTTTTATCCCTCTGTCCCAAAGAAGTTTGGGCACAATGTGACGTTGAAATCTTCTTTCATTGCTTCAATGCCCATTTCTTTGGGTTGGAGTGCTCTCCCTGACCCACAGACCCCTCACTCACCTCCAACAGTCTCCCACCACCTGGACCCATCCCTCCGGCTCATTGGGAACTGCCGGTATAACATCAGTCACCTTAATTTCTTGGCCCCCATTATCCATTGGAACCTATCTCCTTGTGAACTCTGTGTTCTCAGATCCAATTCTGATGTAGTAATTACAATGCTGATAAGGGTGGTGCTGTTGTTGCCTAGTGACCTAACCTCTACATTGTGGTGGGTCGGACACCTCCTCCTATCCCCACCCCACCCCGGACCATGACCCTATTATTGATCATCAGACCATTGTGTTCACAATGGTCACCAACGTCATCACATTTGAGAGCCTTGCAGCTCATCAACCCTGAACCCCATACAGCTCCTTATCTTCTCCCAAAAGCCACATGTAGCACTGTCCAGGTAGACCCATTGTTTCTGCCCCATACAAGTTATTTTCTCCTACCTCACCTCGATTGTTTTCTCGAGGTGAGCAATTTTTCTGACGCTTTACCTCAATTTCAAAATTTCCAGTTTGCTGGCTCCAGCCACCTCCTCTTTACCATGGACGTGCAATCCCTCTCCATGTCCATGCCTTGTCAGGATGGTCTCAGGGCTCTCCACTTCTTCCTGGAACAAAGGCCGGAACCATCTCCAACCCCCAGCCTTTTCCGCCCGGCTGAGCTCGTCCTCACCCTCAACAACTTCTTCTTTAATTCTTCCCATTTTCTTCACATCAGAGGGGTGGCCATGGGCACCTACATTGGCCCCAGTTATGCCTGTCTCTTTAGTCTGGGGGAGATAGGAGGAGGTGTCCCAGAGCCTGTCTCTTTGTGAGGTACGTGGAATATTCCTTCTTTCAGACCCATTCCCACCCCCATCTACAACTCTTTCTCCAACATATCAATGATATCATCAGTGTTACAGTCAATTTGATGTGTGTAAGAGAACATTCTTTAATTTCAAACTTACAAAGGCTTGCTTCTAGATAACTCAATTAAGTGCCACAATTGAGCACCATGTTTATGTTCTCATTATTCAAGAAAGGGTGTAAATGCGTTGGAAGTGGTTCAGAGCAATATTATTAGATTGATACCTGGAGTGTGTAGCTTGGAATTTAAAAGGGTGGCTTGATTGAATTGTCCAAGATCCTGAATGGTCTCAACAAGGTGAATACGGAAAGGGTGAATCAGTCCAGAAAAAGGGACTTAAATTAGGGTTGTTCTGTCAGGGCAGAGACAAGGAGCAAGTCTTTCTCTGAGTGGGTTGACAGAGTTTGGGACTCCTACCAAAAGACAGCAGAGATGGGGATCAATGAATATTTTCAGACAGATTCTTGTTACGCAGGGAATCAAAAGTAATTAGCAATCAATGGGAATGTGGAATTCGGAACACTAACACATCAGCCACATCTTATTGAAGGCAGAAAAGGCTCGAAGGGGCCAAATGGCCTACTGTTTATAACGTTCAATCCAAGAGTAAGCAAACAGACCCGTCATGTAACAAACCATACAGATGGCTGGCACTAAGGGAACACATAGCTTCTGTCTGTGACCATATGCTCCGTCAAAATGTTTTCAATAATTTGACCGCTACCAAGGTCAGACTATGGTCATTATTTGGCATTTTCCTTCCCCTAATTTTAAATAATCATGCTGTCTTATTAATTCACCAGCCTTCTGGCACTATGTCTGCAGGCAGAAAGGACTGGAAAATAATCCCTAACCCGCCACCATTTGGGTACATGTTGTCCTGGCCTGGCAATTTATCTGCTTCCAAAGACACTGAACACCTCAATGTTTATCCCATTCAATTTTACAGACTCCTCCTTAGCTGTAGCACTTACATCCTCACTGCCGTTTGTGATGGCAGATGTCAAATAGACATTAAGAACCATAGCCAGGTTTTCCACCTCCCACACAGGTTATCTTTGCTTTCTCCAATTGGACCTCCATATGCTTTGGTTATCCTCTAGTTCTTTAGATATTTATAAAACACCTTTGGGCTTGCCAAAGCAAGTTCAGGACTGACACCAGGAAAAGCTTTATCATACAAGGTGGGCATGAGCCAGGGACCCGGGTTCAACTCCACCCTCGGACGACTGCTTGTGTGGAATTTGCATGTTCTCCCCGTGTCCTCTGGGTGCTCCAGTTTCTTCTTACAGTTCAGAGATTTGCAGGTTAGGGTGGATTGGCCATGCTGAATTGCCCATAGTGTGCAGGGTTGTGAGAGTTAGGTGGATTAGCCATGGAAAATGCAGGGTTACAGAGATAGGGTAAGGGGTGGGTTTGGCTTTGATGCTCTTTGGAGGGTTGGTGTGGACACAATGGGTCAAATGGCCTGCTTCCACACAGTGGGGATCCTGTGATTCTATACAAATTGTGGTTGATATTTGAGTGTTTTGTTTGGGTAAAGTGTTCAAGGAATAAGCTTTGAAATGATTCTAAAGGAGGTAAGTGTTGTGTGATAGCTTTGGATCTGAAGTCCCATCAGTGCAATGACCTCTGACCTTTTGTATTTATCTTCTACAGTTAGGTGTTGAGCGCCTGTTTCAGTTGGCGAGAGCTCCAAATTGGGAGCAACATCTTCAGATAAAGGTTAATAGTTGAACCGAGGGAAAACATCTTCACTTTGAAGGTGGTGAATGTTTGGAATTCTTTGTTCCGGTGAGTTATGGATGCTCGGTCCGATGTTAAGCCTCTAATCACAGCTCAAGATATTTTGTCATTAAATAGATGAGAGGAAATGGGCAGAAAAGTGACATTCAAGCACAAAGCCAGGTGTGTTTCCTTTTAAAATGGTGGAGCATTCTTGAGAGACCAAATGGCCAATTCCTCAAAGGATTTCAAAGATACCAAAGTTATTGTTCACCCTGTTCTGTTACGCTTTTATATTTCATGCTCATTTTAATGACAAATGGGAATTGCCTGATAAAGTTTACTTCCAATCGGGAACATAGGGTCCTGCCATCTCCCATCACCTGGATCATCGACAGGTCCAACCTCTCCCCCAGCTGAGGCAGGCTGACTTAGGACTTGAAAACTGGAGCTTGTGAAAGTGGGTTAAATACAGCCACCAAAGCAAATTAGCAATTGCAATGAAAACATTGATATCTTAACGTTTGTGGTCTGCAAGATACTGAAAATAAAAATATATTCAAAAGACTTTTGGTGAAGAAGCCATGCTGATCAGAATAATCTTGTGCCAGTCATGATAAAGAAATAAAATTGCATTTCTATATGGTCCTAAATAATTTATAGACGATGTATAAATGACACAGACACGTTTAATAGCTCTTACTCATATTCTAAGCCTGTTATAATACTGTTGTTAGTGATGATATTGTAGAAAAATAACACAGTTGGAGCAAAGTTCTCTCAGTTATGGTAATAGTGACAACATATTCTTTATTTTCAATGTATCCGTACAAAAGCATCCATGACTAACTATCCCTCAGAATATTGGTGGATCTTGGATGTTGACTTTTTCACGTGACTTACCATTTTACTTTTCCCCTCTATGCTGTGTGACATTCACTGGAACATGGACCTCATTGTAGCACCAGAAGTTCGATTCTTCAGGATTTTATTACAATTAGGTTTGAATGTATTCTGTTTGCCTCTGACTTGCTAAATGTGTATTTAAAGAGTTAAACATTCCACGAACTGGTTTTTGAAGTTATATTGCTGATTTCTGTACTTATACTGTTGTTGATTTCATTGTGTGTAAGTCTAAAGGGGGCTGGTACTTACAATGCCAGGGGCTTTGATGGTTTCTCCTGTGTTGTGGGTGAAACTGCCACTGTGACTGGTAGAGACAGTGTTCTGTTTCTTATTGCTGTGACCCATGGCATCCATCGACTGGCTTCGACTTCTAATCACCCGCTGAATAAAAAAGGGTTAATCAGTCATATGTCATGTTTTACGGATTGTCTCGAATTAAGTTAATATGGGCAGCAGCAGTTGTATTTGGAGAATGAGAAATTCATTTAATCTTTTACTTCATTGAAATAAATGTGAATGATTCATCCAGTGTTAGGACTTTACTCTGAGAATGTGGCATGTCAGACCTACATTTAGTCAGAAATGATTATCATTATCTTTGATGATCCATGGAGAGTGTTGCTACTGAAGTCTTTACTGGAAGTCCATGTGTTCAGATTCTAGAGCTTTATACAATGTGAAGACATCAGGATGGTCAAGATCTCCTTTCTGTTGAGATATTATATTCCCCTTTGGTTGACAAAATGTGCCCATGCATTGAACTGCACCAGTTTCCAAAAGCAGATGTTCCATTATTGCCCCCTAGCTTATTCCATACCAGCAGTCAGGTTCTACCATAGCCCAACAGGAGTTCAACATTTATTTAATAATACGTAGAGGTCTTTTAATTAATCCAAACGTCAGTCTTATGGGGCTCTATAAGCAGCTGTAATTCAGTCTCTCTTTTGCTTGCCAAACTCCCAGTAGTGACTCTTTAAAGTAAGTTTAATTACAAAAGAGCTATTTATGTAAGTAACACCATTTCAGCAGGTATTTATTTCTGTTCCAGGTAGCACAGTGAAGTTGAAACATTGTCCTGGATCTTTAATGCTCCTGCTTTCTCTAGTCCGCAAGGTACATCTCTGTAGCTTAAATGTATTGCTCCAGGCCACCAGTCCAATGCTAATTTCAAAGTTTGTGGTTCTAACATTTTAAATTTGTTTATTTCAGGCAGAAATAGTAGGGTTTACTCACACATTTGCATCTCACTATGGTGCAATGAATGCAATAAAAGAGCTTTATTGATGCAGACTTCAGCTCCCTGACATATCCATTTCTATGTCATTTTTAAATAAGTGTTTCAAATCCCTGAACACTACCTCCTGATCATTCTCATTTTTCTCCTCATCTCTCCAGCCTTTGCTATCTTCACAGATCCAAGTGAGAGAGCAGAACAGAGCTGACGTCTGTTTGAAATTGAGCACTGATATTTTACACTGATCTCCTGCAGCTTTTATATCCTTTAAAGTAATGACTTTGTGAAGCATATTCTCTTGAAAAATAACATTTTATCTCCACCTTATTGAAACTAATGAATACGTAATTTTAAACTAATAATGAGCAGAACTGCTGATGGCATTTCTCGTGGAATAAAATGGGCAGCAGCCACTCAAAGCCAACCAATGAATTAAAATAAGATTTAATTAGTTAATGCTGCCATATTACATCTGTCAATGAATTAAAATAAGATTTAATTAGTTAATGCTGCCATATTACATCTGGATAGCTGGTGAACATGCTTTTCTATGAACAATAGGGGCTGGAATGTTATTGGAAATGTTTCGGAGCACAGATCTTCCTCATCAGTTTTGAGACTTCGAATACAGCCGAGTTCCCCGAGCCTCAATCTGTCAAATTAAATACCAGAAGTTACCAATTTCTATCACATGACAGCACATATTCTAGGTCCTCTATGTAAAACCAATTTCGTTTCAGAGTTGGTCAAACTTCTTTTCCAAAAATATAACTTACACTCGTGTTGCTGGAAGGCAATGATCTCTGCTACTGACGCATTCTGAGCCTGAAGTAGTTCTCCGTGAGATAGACAAAACAATCACAGCTACATAACCTTATCATTGGTTAGCACAGTCTCCTGTATGATGGAACGCCAGTGAGACTATAAGCTGATTGTTGAAAGGAAATCTCTCATCTTTAAAGGCAGCTGCTAAGGATCTGATAACTTTATTTCAACACAAAAGATGCTTTGACTAATTGATCTTTGGTGTCCAAAGAAATTTTCCAGTTACATAAACTGTTGGATTTGATTTGCAACTATGAATTCAAATTGTCTGAATTGATAAACTATCCAAACAAGAGGTCTTAGAGAATAACCCTTGACAAGCAGAATCTGAGAAGTAGGTGATCTTACTGATCCACTTTTAGAACAATCCTTGGTACAAGTCAGGTACATGTATACTTGTTGCACAACATCAAGACCAGACATATATACACTCGTCACAGCTCACCAACCAAGACTGAACCACATGCATCAGTTCACCAGGGAGGTAAAAGCTCATATGCAAGTTTGATAAACTATCAAGGGGATTAGTTTTAGGCATGCTCTTGATCTTATGGGTGATCAAACAGACATGTTTTCACTAGATTGTGAGGGAGATCAAAGAGATGGAGCCTCTGTAAGAACCATGGGGTAGAACCAAAGGAAGCTCAGGCAAGTGCATACAAGTGAGTAACCAGTACTGCATGCATCCTCTTAAGCACCAAGTAGATCAAATGCAAACATGCTATAGACCAGGACAGCTCTGACACACACACACAACAACAGACTGATGCACATAGAAGGCAGATGCAACATGTGCATCTCCCTAAATCACTACGGGATTGAAAATCATTCAGACCCACTGCCTACAAAATTGCAGATGTATTAAACCACAATTCAGTACTCAGTTGTGAAAAGTTGATCCATAATGGGAAGCCAAGAGCAAAATACATTTTTTTGTATCCACTATAAATATCACATTGATTAACAATCTAATTCAAGCAGTTGAATAAACAAGATTTCTGGGATTTAAACTGCCTGTGCTGTTACCTTTCAAGCTTTCCCATCAAAATTATTTTAACTCAATTTCATTTATCTTGAGGGCATTGTTTATTTATTAAAAGAAACATTGCACCTCAACCATTTATGGGAAAGTGAGATTTATACTTTGAATTAAAAAGACAAGACTGAATTGATTGGCATCAATATCAAGGCAGTTTCTAAGTAGTCTGTTATTCCATTTCTAATAACCATAATTAAATATTCAGCTACATTAAGTTTACATTAACTTAAACATTTTGCCGATATTTGTCAGTTCAGCTCTGTGCACTGTTTCAGTGGGGGTTCTGTCTGAATACATAGGGCTATATAAGCAACAAAAGCAGTTGATGCAATCAGCTCGTGTCTCATTGCAGAAGGGAGCAGCATCAATTCACTATGATGCTATTTACAAGGCACAACATTACTGACAAAGTTCTTGTTTTAAATGTCAGTTTAATGCTGCATGAAATGGATCTGGTCTCAATCCAGTTCCTGCTGTTTTCAGGCCAGGGCAAAAGACTCTTCAATCAAGTGCCAATTATTTCTAAATTAGCAATCTTAGAGATCATTTGAATTTTATTGTAAGAATTGGAAAAGAGACAATGTTTTCCTGAGGGTGACAATAAAGGTAGCAAATGTTTGCAATGTGATTAATTAGTCAGAAAGAAAGTATTAGGGGGGGGCCCTTCCCTCTGAGACAGGGGGCCTGGGTTCAAATCCAACCTGTTTCGGAGATGTCATAACAGGCCTGAGCAGGCTGAGGTGGATGGTACAGATTTGCTAATTATTAGGATGTGTGGAAAGAAATCATCCTTTTAAAATACTGAAACTGTTCCGACTGTGAGTGAGTGAGCCCCTCAGTTAACTTTTATACAGGATATCCAATTAGTAGTACCTTGTGACAGAACTGCAGAACCATTTCACAAAATATAAGTCTTTAATCTCCTGAATACAAAGATCAAATGGAAAAGCCTCCGTCCTTCCCTGGGATGGTTACACTTCTTACTCTGTCAGGCCCTGGGAGAGACCTGCACTTTGTACAGTTGCTTAAAATGGGCTATGACAAACTATCACATCTCATGGGCGGGGTTGGGCGGGGTGGGGTGGGGTGGGGTGGGGCGGGGCTACAGGAGTTGAACAGGCAGCCAAATGAGATGGCCTAGCACTTTGGCCAAATGTAATTCAGGAGAGGTTAGCACTTATAGGAGAAGGCAGAGCAAACAGAGACAAGTAATTAAAACATTGATGTTTGGAGGTGGAGTGACAGCTAAAGGCCCAACCCTCAGGGATGGTTACCAAGGGGGTGAGAAATACTGACCTTCATAGTGATGTCCAAATCCCGCTGATGACCAACAATATATTCATGGGGGAGGGGTAAGGAAAAGAATTTTTGTGGAAGAAATTCACAAACTTGCCATTTTCAAACACATTTACTGCTGTTGACTTCAGTCCTCCTGAGACAGCAGCTCCCCCAGCGCCCAGATACAATGCTTGGATAATGCCAGAGGTATTTTATTGAAACAATATTACTGATCCATACATTGTTTGAAATTGTAATGACTATCGATGAGCCTGGATTGCTCAGACAAGATAAACAAAATCATTGAATTGTGGCCTCACATTGTGCATTGAGACAGTTTAAAAGGAAGGTCTTGTGTGTTCACTGGGACATCACTTCCTTACCAGACTCACAGGAACAATTTTTCCTACAAGATGGAAATTATGGATAAAGCTTTAAACCAAACCACCCATTGGGACTCCGAGACAATTGGGTACAATGTTGGTTTTTATGATCTGACTAAATTTACTCTCTGCTGATATGTCATCTCGGATACGTAGTAAATTACCAATCCTGTGAATCTCCTGCTCAGTGTGTTAGGCTAGAATTACCCTCTGAACACATCTATAGATGCATACACCTCAATGTTTGGTAAAATGTGTATGTAGATATTGTAAGTAAAAGCCAGAATACTTGAAACTGAAATGATCTGTACTTCCCTTCTCCATGTAATGGGTAGAATGGATGATTTTATTCAGCTGGGTGATGTACACTGTGGTATCTTTTACAGTATGTAACACCTCAGTACACAATTGGCTGGTTTCAATGTAGCACAATAATTATAGTGTGGTCATGTTAATTGTACGTTCATTTTAAGATGAAGATATACAAGTGGAAGACATTGACTTAAGTATCTTCAGCACATATAAAGAGAGACTTCCAGATGTTATTGGGAAGGAGGCAGACATTACATTTTCTAAGTAAATCTCGTGTGAAGTAAAAGATCAGTGTCTGGTTTCCTACTTCACCAGCTGGGTTCAGAATACATGACTAGCTCTATATTCCTCACTTTCATCTGATTACTTTGTTGTGCTATGTCCAGTAAATTTGTAAAAGCATTTTATTAACAAACAAAGGAAAACTTTCTTCTAAATGTTAACATTTGTAAGTTGCAAGTAGTACGGAGGAGGTTGGACCAGAATGTAAGAGAGGAGGGAAGAGTGTTAAAATGGCAGAAAAAAGGTTAGGAAAGATGGGAAGGGCCTGGAATGGATCATAGACTGGTTGGGCTGAAGGGCCTGTTTATCTGCCTACATCATAATCATTCCATGCTCTTACCACCAAGATAGATGGTGGAAGGTAGGTTACAGAGGAAAGAATGACTGGATGGACATCAAAAAACAATCAGAAAACATTAAGAGTGAAGCATATTATTAGAAATTGACCAGGGAGAAAGTAAGAGGATATAAGGATCAGAGAAAGATAACGAGGCTAAAATGCCTCATTTTGATATTTTTCTAATGTTTGTTTTAGTAAGCTGGGGTAATATTACAGTAATAATGCTTCTCCTGATACACAAGCAACTTTATTGCTGTTATTTCATGGATACCACACATTAAAAACTTACAAAAGTGGAAAATTGAGGGATCCAAGAATTTTCCTGGATCTGCCCAAAGTGTTAAAACACAAACATGTGAAGTAGGCACATGGTTCGTTTACAATTTTTCATGCTGGCAATCTTTGCTAAACGGTGAGCTAAATAGTTAACTGTTTTTGTTGATAATTCAAAGTTTTTTAACCATGCATCAACCACACATAATAGTGACTCTCCATTACAATGCTGAGTTAATAAAATCCAATCTTACACATTTTCAAGGTTTTTTTGGATGTTGGATTCGCTGCAATAAAGCAATGCTTCAAGAATAGACAGAATATCCGCTACATTTCCTAATTTCTTCATTATAATGAAGAGAAAAGCAATGGGATTGTCAAGGGAGAACATTTTTAACTTGCAAGAGTTAATTAGTGAAAATAGTAAGTTACATTAAGGCGTATAATCAGATTCATAATCTGCTTTATCAATGCACATTTTAAAAATATCAGCACCACAGAAACATTATTTTGTTCGTTCAGGGAAGAATATTCAAAGCAATTTTAAATTAAGCAAAATAATATGAATAAACTATGTAAGTAAACAAAGGTGAACCTAATGAAGTGCATTCGATAAAAGGTGACATTACCTTAAAGGATTCAAAGAAACCTCCTCCTCCTCCTCCTCCACTCCCTCCATTCTCAATCTTCTCATCCTCGTTGCTAATGCCCATCATCGCCTGACTGTTTACATGGAGCTCTTCATAGAGAGTCTCCAGCAGAGCTGACCTGGTCCGCTCCTTCATTACATGTACAGAAAAATTAATCAATAAATTCAACATCAAAGATAAACTGCACATGGTCAAAGTTACATATCACCGACCTAACCTTTGTTATTCAATGTGCTTGCCAAGCTACATCACCAGTTGAGTTTCACCATAAAGCTGCGACATCTTTGTCGATGTTCAGGCAAATCAGCACTGTATCATCTGCTTTTGATTTGTACATCATTTTTAAAAGATGTCACAGAATGTTCCTTGATTCAGCATGAATAACTCAGCCTTCACATTACAACTACCCAAGAGCGCCTTGTCCATTAATCTGAGAAGTCACATTTAAGTCAGTGATTAACTATAAATATTAATGCTGATGTTTGGCACAAAATGTTACAGATCACACTCCACAAAGGAGACAATACGTATTCTCTGCTAGATGTTAGCTCAGAACAACCTTTCCACATCTACTCGAGTCAAGTCCTGAGAATCTTGTACATTTGAATAAGGTTGCCTTTCCTTATTCGAAACGGCAACGATTTCCTCGAAACCTGCAATCAATGTAGTCAGCCTTCTCTGGGACTGCCAGTATATATCAGTATATCTTTCCCGACAGAAAGGGACCAAAATTATTCATAGGATTCAAGTTGTGATTGGACCAGTGCCTTGCATAGCTTTAGTATGACCTTCTTATTTTTATCGTCCATTCTCTCTGAAATAAAGGCCAATAGTCCATTTTCCTTCCCCTATTACCTGCTGACCCTGTGTATATTTTTAATCATGTTATGATACAACTCTGGAACAGGTGCAGTTTGAACCCCAATCCTCTGGATTAAAAGGTAGAGACCCTAGTTCTGAGCCACAGGAAACCCCAGCTGAAACTCTATGCTCTCCCTTCCGCAGTTTTTCCTTTCAAATAAACATGTAATTGCATCTTTT